>NW_007377441.1:280934-416213 GCF_000475195.1 Diaphorina citri | reverse complement strand
ATTATTATTATTATTATTATTATTATTATTATTATTATTATTATTATTATTATTATTATTATTATTATTATTATTATTATTATTATCATTATTATTATTTTTATGAGGTTTGATAGAGAGAACTGTAACTGTTAAGGTTTTATCGTCCCGAAAGCCAAAGAGAGAAGGAAGAAAGGACAGGAAAAAGCCAGCCATTCCGAAATCTATAGGTTTAACTGTTGGAGATAAAATCCGTCCCGGGCGGGAATCGAAGCCAAGACCTAGCCCGTACGAGATATACGCGTTACCCTCAAAACTAACTAGGCTAGCTCAACTGAAATCATTGTGTAGCTTGCATAGTAAGTTGTTAGGCATTTCCTAACATCCACTGCATTGTTCAGTAACAAATTCCCCATAAGTTCCTCTCATTTGTCAAGTTTGGCGGTGGTCGGTGGCGTCTGCCCCCAATCTGAAGTCTGAACTACATTCAAGTTCAAAGCTATAACTTGATTCATCGCTGATTAATTAACTAGAAAACATTCAATTAAAAGCGAACGAACCACAAAGAAGAAAAAAGAACGCGTTCCGAAAACAACAAATCCTTCACTTGGTCAAAGTAGATCGTTAAGTTTTGTCCTGGTCATATAACGACTCTAATGAGGACCAAGAGACAAACACACCTGTGCGGAACCAGAGTTATCAGAAGATTTTTGCATATCTACCGAATTACAACCGAAAATGTTTCGAGGAGAAAATAAATTCGGTTTAATTAATTGAGCCCAACTATTGGGACAAAGAGGAATGGCGAGTGAAAGAACTCTCGGTTGGTAGTTATCATAATAAAAATTAATCAACAGAGATCATTAGGAACAGTTGAAGAAATAATTCAGGCCTTCATGGTGAGCATTCCCTCCCAGAAACTGTGCACACAAAAAAAGCCATGAACCCGGACCTCCTGCGTGTAAGACCAGTGTTATGATCACTGGGAGACTATTGAGGGTGTCAGTTTTACAATCTATGTGGATCTATTTTAGTGGGATGAAGGATGATCATTCAAACGAATAGCATTACTATACATATTACTAACTTTTTAAGTTACTTACAAAAATAGGTAGATATTCCTACAAATCTCTTCAAATTTTACACCGGCCACTCACTATCAGATAGACATCAGGTACGCCTGAACAGGTCCGCCTATCAGGTCTACCTGATAGTGTGTGGCAGCAATCAGGCGACCTGAAAGAGACCTGATCTTCTTCTTTCTTCTTTAATGTGCCATATCCTCATTAGACGTTGGCGATCGTTCTGGCCCAAATTTCTCTATCCATTACTGATGAAAATCCAATCAGTTCCATCTGACACCTAGTCTCGAAGTTAAAAGGAATAAAACAACTTGAGGATAGGGTAGCGAAAGACTTGCCAATATGTGTATTCTACGTCGTCTATTATTATCCGATATTTATGCTCCAATTCTGCGCAAAATTAGAGGTCGACCAGACAAGAGACAAGCTCCTCCGACCTTCTCGGCCTTGACATTCGTACAACACACATAATGTATCGAGATAGTCTTTTATTGTGGGGTTTTGGTATCCACCTGGTCGATATTTAATATCAAACGCACCATTCAAGAGAGAGTAATTAAGTTCTCATATCCCGGGGAGGGATAGAAAATGATGTAGAGACTAGAAACCAACTCAGAAAGTGTACACATTATTCAGATCCATATAGGTTATTACCGACGTGGATGCCTACTGGGTTTTGCTGGCTTGGCAAGCGATCGACGCGTGCATCCAAGGTCCACAAGAGATTAGGTTGATGGTAGCATTGGGTGATGATTCATGGAGCAGGATTGTGCGATTGTGTCCCACGACAAAAATGGTAAGTTATTCATTTCAATATTCACATATTGAATCGAAGTCGGTTACTTTGTGGCAATTTGTTTTGATCCCCATCGTGATGGGATGTGTAAGGATAAGTCCCATTCGAATACCGGATTTGCCTTGAAATAATATGGGCCTGGAATTCAGGACGTAGAAGAAGTATTCATAGATGGTGCGATGACTAATAGCTACAAACCGTTTGTAAAGTGTAATCCATTGGAAGCGTTCAATTAAAACTTTTATGGCAAATGACTTTCTTTGTTTCATCTGTAAAGATAACAAGCAACATTCCATTTTCCCTAAGCTGGAAACGGCACCGAAGGGAAGCTTTGATTATTTTTTTTTTCTTTTTTTACTGAGCCATACTGGGATACATACCTAGATAGTACTAATATTAAACCTATACCTAGCCTACCCTTTACCCTTTAGAATAAGGAAATTATCTGAAGACTATTAATAAGTTGGCAAAAGGAAAGAAAACCGCTTAATCATGTTAACTTTGAAGAAACAAATCCAGAGATAATTAATAAGTGTATAGTTTAGGAATGCATGAACATGATCGATCTACCATTAAATTTGTATTGGTGAACATGTCTGTACTACTATTTGTATTGGTGGAGATGTCTATACTACCATTTGTATTGGTGAAGATGTCTGAACTACCATGTGTATTGGTGGAGATGTCTGTATTACCATGTGTATTAGTGGAGATGTCTGTACTACCATTTGTATTGGTGGAAATGTACCGTGATAAGTAAAACCAATGACACGTGAGGAGATTCGTTCTAAGGAGAAGATGACAAATAGGTACTACATACTTCAAATTTCGGAAGGAACTTTTAGAGTAAACTGCATAGGTCAACTTTATTTATAAGGTCTTTTAGTGCTTTTATAATTGCTTACCTTATTTTATATGACTGGGGTTCTTAGGGATTTTCCGTTTCGAATTTTGCCTCTCTCGTAGACTTTTCAAGATGACTGAGCTTTGTTGGGTGTCTAATTTGAATCTAACGAAATGTTATCTTCTTTTTTATTTTATTTATAGCTTGTTAGTTGAGAAACACCAGGGAGCTAAAATGAGGCAAAACTGCCGTGCCAGCTAGAGGGAAACCAGCTAGGAATGTCATCAGGATATTCTAGCTTTCCTAAACTAACGGAAGAAAAGGGCTAACAATGTCTTTTGTCTTGAAATTAGTGTGGTAACTCTGGTAACTATTGCCTGTTCAGTATCAATCAATATCAGGTATCATCAACCCAAGTCAGCAGAGAAACGTGAAGGAGCAAGTGATGGACCTTTATTAGAGTTTTTACTGCTAGAAGTTTATTCGAGTTTGTGTCAGTTTTTTCACTTTATTTACGGCTTTCTTTAAAGTGGCAGGGTTCTCTTCGAGGAACTCTTCCATCCAACCACTAGCTCTTCCACCACTTTCCCAGAAGAACAGAAATAATTTAGGTAATTATTTTAGCAGGACCGTTTAAGAACTGAGATTCCACCACTGACCGCTTGTAGCCGTACAAGTGTATTATTACGTGAGTGACTTTCAGGCCCACTTGATAACGCCAAACGCCTTAATATTGATAGAGCAAATGATAACGCCTTTTTTCTTTCCACACATCTAAGATGGGTATCTACTGTCCACCTCTGAAGTGGTGGAAACTCTGTTCGCAAGCTTGAAATGGAATGTCGTTCCTGAACCAACATCTAAGACTTTACATGTATTTATTTTCTTGAGTGGTGGATGGAATTCTTACTCCAAAGCTAGAGTCCCCAAAGCAGTATAAAGTGGACAGCATCAAGCAGAAAAGATCCATCCCTAAGGTATTTCCCCTTTGGCGTTAAGCAGAAAAGTACCATCCATATGGCAGTTTCCCTTAGGCATTAAGCAGAAAAGTACCATCCATATGGCATTTCCCCTTAGGTATTAAGCAGAAAAGTACCATCCATAAGGCATTTCCCCTTAGGCATTAAGCAGAAAAGTACCATACATATGGCAGTTTGCCTTAGGCATTAAGCAGAAAAGTACCATCCATATGGCAGTTTCCCTTAGGCATTAAGCAGAAAAGTACCATCCATATGGCATTTCCCCTTAGGTATTAAGCAGAAAAGTACCATCCATAAGGCATTTCCCCTTAGGCATTAAGCAGAAAAGTACCATCCATATGGCAGTTTCCCTTAGGCATTAAGCAGAAAAGTACCATCCATATGGCAGTTTCCCTTAGGCATTAAGCAGAAAAGTACCATCCATAAGGCATTTCCCCTTAGGCATTAAGCAGAAAAGTACCATCCATATGGCATTTCCCCTTAGGCATTAAGCAGAAAAGATCCATCCATAAGGCATTTCCCCTTAGACATTAAGCAGAAAAGTACCATCCATATGGCAGTTTCCCTTATAGGTTTGTCTTTTCTGCTTAGTGCTGTCCAAGTGTGTTTTTGTCTAGTCCTCTTTTAAAGTGGAATACTCACTTGTCACTATAATTATTATTTTCTCTTCCTGGGATTCTCCTGAAAGATAGCAAACAGCCTTAAATTACACCCGAACAAGTAATAACTGGTACTTTCTGCTGAACGCATGGATCTGTCAAAAAGATTAGTTAGTTTGTTTGGTACCATATCTGACCAGTCAGTCTTCTTTCAAAGTTTGACCGTTGCTTCACTTCATATGTTATTAAGATCAATTCAAATCTAAATCAGTTCGATTTATATCGGGTCCGATTTTTATGGAATAACTGGTTCCATATTTTTGAATTAATGATTTCGTTTTTGTTTCAGAAAATATTTTATGAGGATTCCTTCTTCTTTTTTTTTATTACAATTTTTATTAATGGATTTCAAAAACCCAATATAATTGGCAGATGGACCATACTGATGGCTGTTTTTTTTCCGTTGTTTATATTTGTTTGACGAAATAGCTCGATTTTATTATGCGACCCAAAAAAAAAGTTGGAGCATTATCTGAGAAATCCTTTTTCGATTTATCGTCCAGCTCTTTTTAACATGAGTAGTTATAGTGATCCTCGAAGTAAGTTATCGAAATTGGAATAAAGTCACCCTTCTCTTGAAAATCTTTTCAACTCCACCCTCCAGTTTGAGACATAAGGTTGGGAACCACTGCCACCCCAGGCGCTGCATCATCAGGGTGCACAATGGTTGTGTAGGAGACTTGCAATCAGCAAATTCTGCAATGATGTCCGAAGAATGTGGCAAGGTTGATTCGACATGACCCCAGATCTATGCGGGGCCTTTCACTACAACAGGTAGCTGATCCTATCCCCTGTGAACAAAGGAAAATATGATTTTATTTATTTATTTATTTATTCCTCAAGAGGTTCCTGAAACTCCTGAAAGAGACCTGATCTTCTTCTTTCTTCTTTAATGTGCCATATCCTCATTAGACGTTGGCGGTCGTTCTGGCCCAAATTTCTCTATCCATTACTGATGAAAATTTAATCAGTTCCATCTGACACCTAGTCTCGAAGTTAAAATGAATAAAACAACTTGAGGATAGGGTAGCGAAAGACTTGCCAATATGTATACGGAAACGGGAAATGTCCCTGATTTTGTCCGTAATTCGCGCAGCTTCCACCCGCTATAAATATGAATTTAACACTCGGTGAAACAGATGTCATAGCGTTGTTTATGAACACCGAGTTTGGTTTTCATGTAAAGCATGAAACATCCGAGGTCCTCTGACCAGGTTCATCCATATTCCATATTCATAATGATTATTGTTATTATCCAAATAAATTGGCTCCAGTAAGGCACACTCGTGTCACAGAAGCACCCCAAACAATAAGGACGCTGCTGTATTATGCATACACAGTATTCAGTAGTAGGAGCTCTTCCACCTAACCATAGGGGAACTATTCTAACCAACTACTTCTTGCAGGGCAACCCTTTTTGTTTTTGATTCACACCATGAATGTTTTGAATAATCATTATTTAATTTGATTTTTTCATGGATTTCAACCTATACGCTTATGATGGTCAATTTCATTAAAAAGTTAAAAACCTGTCTTCTGTTCACAAAATTGTACCTTCATTGGTGGCTCCCGCAAATGGTCCAAATTGGATACCTATTCTTCTTGTGTTCTATGCTGGTAGTTATTTGCATAGGAATCTCATCTTGTCCAAGAAGTTACCACACGAGGTCCTCTGACCAGGTTGTGTATCAATGATGTGAGGCAAGCGGCCTGGAAAACTCAGACAGTAGTTTAAAGACATTCCCATTCTGGGGGTATAACACTCTAGTGAGAGATTGGTCACGATTTCCTATGTATGGGCACGAGAAATAATTCGAGCACGCATTACGCAAAATACGAGGTCCTCTGACCAGGTTCATCCATATTCCATATTCATAATGATTATTGTTATTATCCAAATAAATTGGCTCCAGTAAGGCACACTAGTGTCACAGAAGCACCCCAAACAATAAGGACGCTGCTGTATTATGCATACACAGTATTCAGTAGTATAACACTCTAGTGAGAGATTGGTCACGATTTCCTATGTATGGGCACGAGAAATAATTCGAGCACGCATTACGCAAAATAAAAAAATATTTGTATTCTGCCGTAATTGTAACAATGGCGCTTAATCAGATTTCATTTCATAGAAAGTCCAGCAGCCAAGGAGCTTTACAATGGAACTAGAATACCTACCTCTACCTCATTCTTAATGCAAACGAAAGTTGGCTATGGTCCTGTGAGTGCAGAAGAATTTCTTCCCCATTATCGGAGGTAACTATCATATGATGCCGCTTTGTCCTATGATATGGACTCGAGAAAAACAGTTACTAGGCATCTGGGGCTAAAATGAACAACATTGGTGCTCAATTTTCATTCAATCCGTAGGAGACCCTGTATTGAAATAGCATCATGAAAAATACCCGTGTACGATTTATTTAGTTTTGTACTATAAAATCAAATATTTCGAAACAGTAACAAACACTGCACAGACATCTCAACTGTTGAGATCGAGGGTTACTAGTTCAGAGCAGCACAAGTACCGATGAAGAAATACACAATCAATACAAGACGCGAGATGGAAGTTGGAAGAAAAAAGAGAATAAATAATTTCATTAAATTGCCTTGAGGGGGACACGATCCTTGAGTCCATCAGTGAAAAAGATAAATGAGAAGTCAGCGGGCAGCCCAAGCCATCGCACGCCAGAGCCTGGCTGAACCTCCAGTCAATGGGTTTATAATAGTTTTAGGGGTCAACGGCGCGCGGTGCAAAGGTGAGCCAATAGATCGTCAGAGCTATGTCAATATTGAAAAAGATGACGATGTTTCAAAACCAGATCATCTCGTGAATGAACCTATCGTAGATAACAAATAACCTTGAGTTTAAATATTTCAGTCTTAGTTCAGAACTCAAGGAGGGTGCCAGAGTCAAGGACTATTGGTTCAGAGGTTTTAGCTTTAGCCGTTTGAGTAAATATTGGAGGAGGATAGTGCAATGTGGTTATCTCAGTTCTCTACAAAGCCACCCGTTTGAAGTAATGGTGATGAGAGACAAGCAAAGCTCTAAATAAGTATGCACGATTGATGTTGGAAGGTAATTAAACATAGTGCACTCTAGTATCCTATACGCGGCAAATAACAATAATTATTATTATTATCATCCCAATTATAATTATTAGAGAAGAGAGAAGATATCGCCGCTCTTTGATTGTTCACAATGGTTGTCACATGACAATCAATTTGATTTACTGTTTCCCAGTGAAAATAATTAATTTTTATTTAATCAAAGAAGAATTCCACGATGTTTCTGTTCTTCAAAGTTCATTCCAGTAGGTATGTACACAGAAACACATGTAGACATACATTCTACACACTATTGGACGCCAAGAGAGGTTGATTTTGCATGATCCACTTCTGTCTGTGTGATAAAAGCGGTTAAAGCGGTAATTACAATAATCATGAGAACATACGAGCAGAGTAAACAAATATTCAAGTCCTGCGCATAGCATGGATTGCTTTCCTAGTGAAAAATGCAACAGCGACTATCAGTTCTATCAACTCAACGATAAATCATAACGATTACCTTCTAGATTTCATCATTCCAAGGTTGAAGTTAGACCCTCGACCTACGGATCACGGAGTAATTGTGTATGTGACACAGGAACTGGTGCATAATAATATGTCAGTCAAGCACATTCTGATAGGTAGGTACCAACTTGCCAAGAAATAGAAGAAAAACATATCTCCAAAGAAAATTTCCTCGATTGTCTCATAACACAGAGTTCTGTATGGATTACACTGTCATGTCTTCTAGCACTGAGAAACAGACTAGAAGAACGGTGATTACAACTTGTCACTGTGACTGCAATCAACAGCTCCATTGTACTTTTCATTACCACTATAAACCTGCAATACCAGTACGACTAGAAAACGAGTTGAACAAAACAAACACAAGAGAGAAGAGGGTGAATGATTTGATTTTTCATCAAAGAAGCAGCGGCAATCACATGACGAGTCTTGAACGCAATACAAAGGATGATAATGAGAGAGTGGCACACCTTCAGGAAATATTAAAATCCAACCATCACAACCCACTATAGTCCAAGTGTGCAAGATCCGTAGGAAGTCGTTATCCAAAGCGGCAGCCTGCAACTAGCAATGCGCACGTCAGCCTTTGGCAATCATTGCAAAGTAGACGCTGCGCTGTCTTCATTTTGAAACGTGGATTAACATTTTGTGTGATGCTGCTTATCCGTTTCATCTTCCGTCTACCTAGGTTTGAGAAGTTACTCAGCAGGCTCAGGTGTCTATCTGTTTGAAAACAAGGAGTGTGCTCATGGAATGCGAGTTGTGAGAGGATTTGTGCAAATTGTGCATGTAATTAGGTGCCAAGTGCGAAATACAGGACACTGACACATCCACTCAATAGAATCCTTTCAAACTTGTCAGAATTAACTATTAGAATGTGGCTCTCTAATAGGGGAAACAAACTTGAATTTTCTAGTTTCTTGCAGAATATAATCTCTCTACAAAACTGAGAGAATAATGAATTAAAAAAACTTATAAAAAGAAGAATTTTCCTTAAGATCCTTTAAATAACTCCGTTCGCACTAGAATAAGGTATCTCTAATATTTTTTGGTACATTACCTAGTACCTAGTTATCTTTTATCTTATACTCTTACCAGATCTTAAATTAACTGATTTGACATGAGCGTGTCTATGCTTTCAAAATAAGATCACTTAGACGATGTTTGTCTTTCCCCATTCCAAATTATACTGACGTATGTACTGAATGATCACGTAACCAATGAATAACTAATAAAGATATTATTTTTTTATGTCGATCGGATTCAAATTTTACGTTACATGATGGCAATCCAATTCGCCCGCGGTTATGACATCCACAGCTTTCGCCCAAAATATGTTGGACCACTCAGAACGCCTCATTCGGAAACTTCTCTCATTCAAAAGTGAATTTGACGTGGATGGTTAACTTGTTGAAATTGATATGAACGTTTATGATATATGCATAAATTTACCAAACTAATTTGATGTTTAATCTAGACTAATTATTTTAAACTACTTACGTTACTCTACAAACAAGAAGATAACGATCTTGGTAAAATTGGTCTCGTACGATAACAAGCTATCCGTCCAACGCTAGAAGCGGGTTCAGTTATGATACTTCTTGTAGAAAAAAAGTTGTAGGAGAGGTCAACTATTTCATAACGACACCTATAGGCAAATGAGTAAAAATTGACCAAGCCAGCGACAATGAAGAAACCCTCTGCTCGTGAGATTAAAACTGGTTCGGAACTCTGCTTAGCCATCACATCGGGGACGTATGCAGAATCTTTATCCTTACGGAACGAACGGATAACCTAATAGGCTATAGGTAGAAAATGGTCTTTTCTTCCAGGGTCAGAACACCAAAAGCAAAATGTTGCCGATAAGATTTTCATAATGAGTAAGGACTTTTCAATACATACATAGGTATTGAAAATTAATAAGTAGAGTTTCAATTAAAACTTTGTTGTACCTACCAATTATATTATTATAATCTTATCAAAACAACCCTCTCTTGAACACATTAAAAAGGACTAGCATTCAAAAACCTGTAGGCACCAGAGGAAACCAGTCAGATTCAAAAATCCTCTGATCAAAGATTTCATTGAAACTCAAACGGCTAAAGGCCAAAATCCAACACCCCTAGACAGGTTGGAGTTTAGTGAGATTAAAACTGGTTCGGAACTCTGCTTAGCCATCACATCGGGGACGTATGCAGAATCTTTATCCTTACGGAACGAACGGATAACGGGATAACCCATAGGTAGAAAATGGTCTTTTCTTCCAGGGTTCAGAACATCAAAAGCAAAATGTTGCCGATGAGATTTTCATAATGAGTAAGAACTTTTCAATACTTAGGTATTGAAAATTAATAAGTAGAGTTTCAATTAAAAATTTGTTGTACCTACCAATTATATTATTAATCTTATCAAAACAACCCTCTCTTGAACACATTAAAAAGGACTAGCATTCAAAAACCTGTAGGCACCAGAGGGAACCAGTCAGATTCAAAAATCCTCTGATCAAAGATTTCATTGAAACTCAAACAGCTAAAGGCCAAAATCCAACACCCCTAGACAGGTTGGAGTTTGCAACCAATACACAGACCTACCACTCTATCTGGGATGTTGCAGGGCATTCGGAAAGCAGAAAACCTGTCCTGAGCGATTTAAAGGAAGATTATTTGCCAAGTTGGACCAACATCCTTGGAACACCTTATACTTTGGACAGTGGTTCACGCCTTTACCTCGAAGCCAAACGAATAATAATTACTATTTCTACAATACCTAATTATCACAGTATCACACTTTCTACTTCTTTGAATACTTCAGCTTCTTCGTCCTTGTGCCTTGGTTGAATATTTTGGTAAGTAGGTTCCATGGATGCTTTAACATTCTCATTGTGTCCCGCGGCTTTAGGAAAAAGTGGCCGACTTTTATGGAAGGTTTTATCGGATAGCGGTAATTCTGAATTTAATGGGTTGAACGTTTTAATTGCATTCGTTTTAGATGCAACCAAGATACTAACCGCATGTGAACGTACATGTTTTGCAATGGGCGCAAAGAGACCATCAACTTGGCTATCGTTAGCTTGTAACTGAAGTGGAGGTATGTTTTCATGTTTCCAATAACCACAGGTTAAATTTGAGTCTGTTTTCATTTTCCCCTTGGATTGAAAGAATTAAGAGATCTGAGAATTTCTTGACGAAACATTAAGGGATTGAAAAAGCCTTTTCAACATAACATGCACTGATATCAGAACAATAAATGACTTTTCTGTTTTGCTTTGTCTTTATTATACTGAACATTCTCCATTATTTGGTTGGCCATGGATGCTTTAACATTCTCATTGTGTCCCGCGGCTTTAGGAAAAAGTGGCCGACTTTTATGGAAGGTTTTATCGGATAGCGGTAATGCTGAATTTAATGGGTTGAACGTTTTAATTGCATTCGTTTTAGATGCTACCAAGATACTAACCGCATGTGAACGTACATGTTTTGCAATGGGCGCAAAGAGACTATCAACTTGGCTATCGTTAGCTTGTAACTGAAGTGGAGGTATGTTTTCATGTTTCCAATAACCACAGGTTAAATTTGAGTCTGTTTTCATTTCCCCCCTTGGATTGAAAGAATTAAGAGATCTAGAGAATTTCTTGACGAAACATTAAGGGATTGAAAAAGCCTTTTTAACATAACATGCACTGATATCAGAACAATAAAAAATGACTTTTCTGTTTTGCTTTGTCTTTATTATACTGAACATTCTCCATTATTTGGTTGGTAAATAGGTACTCTGTAATTGTTTAGGTATATTGTTCTGAGCTAGAAATTTTCCTAAAGCTCTTACATTGGAAATTCGCCAGAGGTTTCACAGATCAAACAGACCATGGCTAGAGAAAGGGATTTTGTTTGCTGTGCCTTTAACCATCACGGTGCTTGGCTGGTGCTCGGGCTATTTTTTGGAGGACTGAATTATTTATGAAAAATGTAACCTTAAATTAGTGACATTCAGCCTTTAGAGATGGTAGTGTCAATGATTGGGTATTTAGGTATAATTTTTTGCACACGTTTTGAATCATTTTATTCATCATCGCTGTACTATAAATTCAGAAATATAATGATGTGTCTCTCAAGATTTATAAAAAGAGACCAAAAGTAATTAGGCCTCTCTGAAGGTGGCAAGGGAAACCAAAGAAAACACATTCCACGCATAAAGGACTCATATTTCCTGATGGCCTATAAAACTGCCACTTCCCCTGTTGAGAATAGTCATTTGGAAATTCCTACTAGAGGAGACCATATGGCCAGGGAGGGCAGAACCAAGACGGTATGATTTAGTGAGATAATTTACTAACACAATGTAAGATAAAGACGTAACTGAGTTGTTCTGCAGTCCGCCAAAACATTGGTGTAACTATCAGAATAGAAAGACTTGTTTATCCTGAGGGAGTACAGACTTAGGATCCCTTAGGATTGTAGACTTGGTCAGCTCCAATTAGTACCCTTAGAGCGAAGAAAAAATGAAAAACAAGAAAATTTGGTTCATCTGCTTATCTTTTATCAAAATCTCTTCAAAAATGTATTCAATACCTACATGATCCTTTTGCACAATCATGTCCACATCTTTATGATCTTCCATTGTTTTGATTGATGTATTCTTCAGAATCTTGGGCTAGAAATTTTAATAATTATTGTGTCATTTCAGTACCTACTTCAATACACACGGATACAGTTGTCATTACCAAATCTTCTCTCTTTGGTTATGCAGAAAGCTACCACATTCCAAACAAGTCCGCTTATTCTTCAGCAATGGTATCATATTGTATGAGAAGTAAAGTTTAGTTGAAGCTTCAATAGACTAGAATACAGTGGATAAGGCACTACTGAACAGCATGTGACATGGATAAAGCTTGGCATGTTGCTGTCACCTGATGTTAACTTTACCACGCCTAGGCGCATGTCTGGTTAAGATGATTCACTGGGTTAGGAAGGAGTCGAATGAATCAAATGATTCAATTAAAAGAATAATCCAGGTGACAGGTGACTATGGCATAATTCATTTTTGAACTACTTTTCATTGTCCCCAGGGGATATTGGCTGAGGAGAAGAAAAAACTTGAGCATCTCATTATTGCCTATGTTTAATTACTTTCAGCCTGCTTGCTACGAGTAGGTAACAGGCATGACACGCTTGTATTGAATATTGATACTTCTAATACCTGCAGTCTAACATGACTCAATGGAAAGTGTCCAACCTGAAAACAAAAGTTCAACATTGCTTCCTCACTTTCAGTCTAGGTGTCAAGTCAAGAGGAGTAAACACACAAGTTTTAAGTGTGAGAAGCTATTTACACATGCTAATCAATCTAACTTCTTTCTAAAATCCATTTCTAATGTTCCTAATAGAAATAATTAACTTCGAGCGATTAGTGCCTACATCAAAACTGTTACTGAGCTTGGGCGCAAAGAACATACACAAGACAATAAGGCTGTGGGGAACTTTTGAGGCTAGCAGCTCGGCAACCGTACTTACCCATACCTACTCTCTTTTTAATAAATTTGAGCAAGCGTTGATTGATCTCCGCATTAACCGAGGTAATAAATTATATCCAAATTACTTGAGTAAAGCATGAAGGATAGGCGGTTCTATCAATCAGTACCTCAATGCCTAGGTATTGTACCAATACCGGAGTAGTGCCATTTCATTTCTGACACCAACTGTGTTTCCAACATGAGGTATGCTCACAAAAGTGTCACAGACAAAAATTCTCCTCAAATAGTCGCAAGATGAGTTACACGCTTAAGGGGGAGGGCACTGGACCAATTTATGACTGCATTGTCTCCAACAGTTATTGAATTGCAAGGCAGTCCGATGCTATGGTTTTTATAGGCGTTAGAATCACATCTTTGGACTGAAACTGGATCATCGAGAAATGAACAGGCCAAGTTTGAGAGTGACGAATTCCTCCCCAACGGACAAAGTTCTATCAATATGCCTGCGGGAAAGACGAACGAAATTTCCATACATGAGAAAGAGCCTGCGGATTTGAAGAGTGACTAGGGAAATTCTATTTACCCGCACGATGCGATGCCAAATAAATAACAGTCCTTACTCTTGTTATCTTTACAGGTCTATCAGGAATTAAAGTTCCTGACTTTCCTGTACCCCGGAAGTAGACTACTGCTAAATTGCCACAAGTTTGGCCATGCCTCGGGATGAACTAGCGGGATTCCGGAGCGAAGCGATGGAATTCAGCTAGTATTTTATATATTTTATATTCTTTCAGGTACATGTCTACTCCCGAATTACCCCACGGTCGTCTCTTGTCCCTCTCTACCCTACAGTCCAGTGCCGAAGTGGTTCAGACAAACTAAGTTACCCAGTTTACATCACCGCGGTATTGGGAGAAAAATGTGGGGAAGATAGAATGACAAATTCCTCCCTAGCGGACAAAATGGTGCAGACTAGTCCAGACAAACCAAGTCTACATCACCATCAGCATAAGGGGAAAAAGGTTGGGAAGAGATCTGTAGGAGGGAGAATATCTTGGCTTCAGAGCCTTCGGGAATAGTTCGTCTCTTCATCGGACTTGGTCGGAGGCAGCAGCCTTTAAAATCAGAATAGTAAACACAACCTTCACAATGGAGAGAGTAGAGAGTACCTGAAAAAAAAGTATCAAAGTTCAGACCCATATTTCGTTTTGGAAAGCTAAATAGCCCTTTCGAATGTAGTTAAACGTAGTATTGAATTGCTTTTTTTCAATGACATGCTGTATCTTATCATTATTTTACTTAACTCCATTCTACATATAGCTGGTTGATGTCTCCAAATGTTCCTTCTTCAACTTGGCGTTTGACTCACTGCCGCTCTCATAGATAACAATTAAAACCACATAGCACAATTAAAAACGGATTGTGTTTCAGAATTTAATCTAGGTAATATTTTATTTGGGATTTCTAGTTTTTCTATTAGGATTACAAGTTTTATGAAGCTTATGGTAGATGTTAACACCAAGTTGTGCTTGGTACTCTGTTGTGTTAGGTGTAGGGGGTTTGTGTAGTTATTGTGCTAAGAGGATACTCTTGGTATCCAAAAGATTGAAATATTTGAAGATATCACAGAGAGGAGAGAGGGAACAGAGAACCTTCCAACCTGAAATCAGAAGAAAGAATGAGCTCTGACAAAAATCTAGGTCTGAAGAAACCTCCCCTTGACCCCCTACTATCAAAAGTAAAGCAGGGGATCAGGGGAAATGTAGGGGGTTAAGGGGAGGTTTCTCCTAGATTTTGACCATGGGTTTGGAGATTCCTCATTTCCTCTGTGGATGTTTAGATAAAAGTGACATTTTGTCTTCTTTTAAATTCACAGTTAGGTACCGTGGTTTGTTCACGGTTATTCGCGCTATCCGCGGTTTGTTCGCGGTTTTCGCAATTTGTAAGCGGTATCCGCGGTTTGTTCGCGGTTTTCGCAATTTGTTCGCGGTATCCGCAGTTTGTTCGCGGTATCCGCGATTTGTTCGCGGTATTCGCGGTTTTTGCAATGTGTTCGCGATTTTTGCAATATGTTTGCTGTATTCGCAATTTGTTCGTGGTATCCGCTGTTTGTTCGTGGTATTCGTGGTTTGTTCGCGGTATCTGCGGTTTGTTCGCGGTATTTGCAATTTGTTCACGGTATTCGTGATTTGTTCACGGTATTCGAAATCTTCGCGCTATCCGCGGTTTGTTCGCGGTTTTCGTTGTGTCTTAATTGTTACCTTTAATATTGTTACCTTTGTTTGTGTTGTAGGTGCTGGATGCCCGAGCCTTACCGATCTCAATCGAAGTTTATCGAAACTTTGAGAAGATTATTACGTCCAAGAATAGACACATTCTAGAAGATAACGATCTTGGTAAAATTGGTCTCGTACGATAACAAGCTATCCGTCCAACGCTAGAAGCGGGTTCAGTTATGATACTTCTTACTTCTTGTAGGCTTCATGTTCGATAATAAATTGTCTTTAGGTCACACTCAATCTCTTCATGTTCGTTTAAATTACCTACACGAACAATTTGTGGCGAAATAAAAGAAGTGTCTCGAGAGTGCAAGTTTTCTTCTTGGATTAATTGGTTTTTGAATATTAGTGATCCTAATGCTACTACTGAACTACTTAGCAACAAACTTAATTGATCTAGATCCACAATATTTTCATACAACATTCTCTTCATATGAACTTACTTATCTACTGAAACATATTTATTTCAAAAAGGACATCGCGAGGCTCAGTATAATTACCAAGCCAGGTAGTATGTACATAATTATGTATCGAATATAATCTCTCTACAAAACTGAGAGAATAATGAATTAAAAAAACTTATAAAAAGAAGAATTTTCCTTAAGATCCTTTAAATAACTCAGTTCGCACTAGAATAAGTACATATCTCTAATATTTTTTGGTACATACCTAATACCTAGTTATCTTTTATCTTATACTCTTACCAGATCTTAAATTAACTGATTTGACATAAGCGTGTCTATGCTTTCAAAATAAGATCACTTAGATGATGTTTGTCTTTCCCCATTCCAAATTATACTGACGTATGTACTGAATGATCACGTAACCAATGAATAACTAATAAAGATATTATTTTTTTATGTCGATCGGATTCAAATTTTACGTTACATGATGGCAATCCAATTCGCCCGCGGTTATGACATCCACAGCTTTCGCCCAAAATATGTTGCACCACTCAGAACGCCTCATTCGGAAACTTCTCTCACTCAAAAGTGAATTTGACGTGGATGGTTAACTTGTTGAAATTGATATGAACGTTTATGATATATGCATAAATTTACCAAACTAATTTGATGTTTAATCTAGACTAATTATTTTAAACTACTTACGTTACTCTACAAACAAGAAGATAACGATCTTGGTAAAATTGGTCTCGTACGATAACAAGCTATCCGTCCAACGCTAGAAGCGGGTTCAGTTATGATACTTCTTGTAGAAAAAAAGTTGTAGGAGAGGTCAACTATTTCATAACGACACCTATAGGCAAATGAGTAAAAATTGACCAAGCCAGCGACAATGAAGAAACCCTCTGCTCGTGAGATTAAAACTGGTTCGGAACTCTGCTTAGCCATCACATCGGGGACGTATGCAGAATCTTTATCCTTACGGAACGAACGGATAACTATTTGCAATTTGTTCACGGTATTCGTGATTTGTTCACGGTATTCGAAATCTTCGCGCTATCCGCGGTTTGTTCGCGGTTTTCGTTGTGTCTTAATTGTTACCTTTAATATTGTTACCTTTGTTTGTGTTGTAGGTGCTGGATGCCCGAGCCTTACCGATCTCAATCGAAGTTTATCGAAGCTTTGAGAAGATTATTACGTCCAAGAATAGACACATTCAGTTTGAGAGTTACTATTATCCGAACGCCTATTCCTTCCGTAAGTAAAGGACTACATTATTTCTTACGGTTATACTTTTTGGATACTTAATTGTTGACTTTTTCCGACTCTAGTTTCGCCTACACTTGTAGGCATTTCAGTTTCCTTGATAAAGCCTACAACTGTAAGCAAACCCGAGTCCGAACTTATATGGGGATGAAATTTTTTGTGGTTGTTTAGAAGAGTACTGAGGGTGTCATAGTCTTCTTAAAATATTGTCACATTCCATTCTGATTCCGAATGGCGGCGCTTCAAAATCATGCCTTTTACCAACCAAAATTGAGCCATTTATTAAAAGGACCATTTTCAAAAGGAGCTTTCATGAAAAATGAAATCATTTGAAATCCTACAACTCCTGATGGGAAAAATTCCTGACCATGGTCCTCTGGTGGAATAGTTCACGGATGATTTATGGAACGCCAAGTTGCAACATAAATAATACGCTCATCCAGTCCTAATGAAGTGGTGTCTGGGCAGTAAGTTCTTTGCATCATAATTATCTGCATGAGCTTTGAGTCGGTTCAATCAATGGTGGCTCTCGGGGCTGCGGCCTTCGATCCAGTTTTAAACGAAGAATGTCTGCTGCAAATGATAATACTGCAAGCTCCTTACCCTATTTTTTTATTATTATTTTTTTTTTTTTTTAGTATAGTATTTACAGTGCTGCAGTGGAGGAAAACATGGAAATGGACTGGAATAGGAATATTAATTTTATTATAATTTCCCTTTCCTAAAGTGAAGACACAAAGTTCTGTTCTGCGTCGACACAACAAAAGCTTCACCCGGTCAACACTCGATCCTGGTTCACCCGTTTCAATACGTTCATGAGATGGCACGGTTTCCGCACCGAACTCTTTACCCCAATAACATCTCCACTTTCTTCGTTTATTTGATTTATTTGCTCTTCATATTCAGTACCTAGCAAAGGGGATTTTTTTCCTGCTTTCATGAAAACGAGAAGCTGAAATTGATTTCTAAGAATATTCAGCCGCCTCAACGCTCATACATGAAGTTGGTAGTTGTAGGAGTACAACTCTTCAAACAAAAACTATTAATCTAAGTACAATATTCCTTCTTGCTTTTATTTCTTAAATCACGAAGAGGTTACCTTAAAAGCCAGGCGAATATATTGGAAAACTCAATAACCGATTATTACCCGTACTCTTCTTTAATAGTGTTACACCGATTAAGGAATTAAACTTCTTTTTAAAAGAGATGTGTAAGAATAAATTAGCAGGTATACCACTCGAACGATCCACAGTCGTGTCTACTGTCCAGTCTAGCAACAGCATGAATTTATATCTGACGTGCTCGGGCTATTTTTTGGAGGACTGAATTATTTATGAAAAATGTAACCTTAAATTAGTGACATTCAGCCTTTAGAGATGGTAGTGTGAATGATTGGGTATTTAGGTATAATTTTTTGCACACGTTTTGAATCATTTTATTCATCATCGCTGTACTATAAATGCAGAAATATAATGATGTGTCTCTCAAGACATTCTGTTTACAACAATGGCGAGTCTTTTCATTAGGCACCTATACAAGGAAGATTAAACTTTATAACAAAAGACCATTGAGTCATCCAAAAGCTCATACATTTTCATTTAGGCAGGTATGTTCAACTTTTTTTATTCATAACATTTAAATGCCCATTTCGCGTCATGCAGCTTTTTATTGGTATCATTATTCTCCAGATTGGTTGACTTTTTTTATTCATAACATTTAAATGCCCATTTCGCGTCATGCAGCTTTTTATTGGTATCATTATTCTCCAGATTGGTTGCTATAGTAACTATAGTTCATGTTCATTATGGCTAGGTCAACACCTAGGGCAGTGGGTGTGCATCTTGAAGCAATTTATTCTTATTGATCTTATAACAACTTATATGAAACCTTATTTTAACTGCGCATCTGGATACACTGAAAACACTTAAATCTCTTGCTTCATGTTCGATAATAAATTGTCTTTAGGTCACACTCAATCTCTTCATGTTCGTTTAAATTACCTACACGAACAATTTGTGGCGAATTAAAAGAAGTGTCTCGAGAGTGCAAGTTTTCTTCTTGGATTAATTGGTTTTTGAATATTAGTGATCCTAATGCTACAACTGAACTACTTAGCAACAAACTTAATTGATCTAGATCCACAACATTTTCATACAACATTCTCTTCATATGAACTTACTTATCTACTGAAACATATTTATTTCAAAAAGGACATCGCGAGGCTCAGTATAATTACCAAGACAGGTAGTATGTACATAATTATGAATCAGTGTAGCTCCACACATGAGCCCACTCCATCCCGACCGACTGTTTATAAAAAGAGACCAAAAGTAATTAGGCCTCTCTGAAGGTGGCAACGGGAAACCAAAGAAAACACATTCCACGCATAAAGGACTCATGTTTCCTGATGGCCTATAAAACTGCCACTTCCCCTGTTGAGAATAGTCATTTGGAAATTCCTACTAGAGGAGACCATATGGCCAGGGAGGGCAGAACCAAGACGGTATGATTTAGTGAGATAATTTACTAGCACAATGTAAGATAAAGACGTAACTGAGTTGTTCTGTAGTCCGCCAAAACATTGGTGTAACTATTAGAATAGAAAGACTTGTTTATCCTGAGGGAGTACAGACTTAGGATCCCTTAGGATTGTCGACTTGGTCAGCTCCAATTAGTACCCTTAGAGCGAAGACAAAATGAAAAACAAGAAAATTTAGTCCATCTGCTTCTCTTTTATCAAAATGTATTCAATAGAATCTTGGGCTAGAAATTTCAATAATTATTGTGTCATTTCAGTACCTACTGCAATACACAGCTTCAGTACCTCAATGCCTAGGTATTGTACCAATACCGGAGTAGTGCCATTTCATTTCTGACACCAACTGTGTTTCCAACATGAGGTATGTTCACAAACGTGTCACAGACAAAAAAATCTCCTCAAATAGTCGCAAGATGAGTTACACGCTTAAGGGGGAGGGGTCAGCTCTGACGTACGACAGCTTTACCTTTACCCATCAAGGATCTCACAGCGTTACCCGGATAGGTAAGTTCGCTCATCTACGTTAAAGACAGACTCGTAACTACTTAGGATGGGGACTGGACCAATTTATGACTGCATTGTCTCCAACAGTTATTGAATTGCAAGGCAGTCCGATGCTATGGTTTTTATAGGCGTTAGAGAATCACATCTTTGGACTGAAACTGGATTGAGAAATGAACAGGCCAAGTTTGAGAGTGACGAATTCCTCCCCAACGGACATGGTTCAGACAAACTAAGTTACCCAGTTTACATCACCGCGGTATTGGGAGAAAAATGTGGGGAAGATAGAATGACAAATTCCTCCCTATCGGACAAAATGGTGCAGACTAGTCCGGACAAACCAAGTTTACATCACCATCAGCATAAGGGGAAAAAGTGGAGCTTAAAGTACATCAAGACTTACACTGCGGGATCTGTTAATATGCAGTTTGTGAGTTGCATTAAAGTATTTCTTGATGTTTTTGAGCTTTTGCATCTCACTGAATGCTCTCTACATATCACCATTTGCGGCAGAAAATCTGAGCCAACATTAATTACCTCAGATTGATACTTTGCCCTTGTTTCATTGACTTACCTTTCCTCTCCAGGTTCGCTATCCTTTACCTATAGAAATAGGATTGAAAATGGTCATTAACAGAAATTTGATCTTGGTTTTTGGTGAGCTATCTTCCCAACTCTGTACATCTTAAGTCGATCATTTTGTCTTGGTATCATCCTGCTCCAATTCCAGATTTTTATCCTAAACTTCTTACAGTCCAAATTTTTGGTACAGTTTTGCGAATTGCGTAACTGCTTTTATCCATTCCATCGTGACCTGGATGTGAGTCCAAGGTCAACACAGGAATTCAATTTGAACGAAAACCCAGAATCTCGCAACATGATTTCGGACACAAATTCCTAATTCCTCCCGTATTGTTGTTATTCGGTTCCATTATTTAAATTACAAAACGTACGTAGACGGAGTATATGGACCCCATATATGAGACTGGTGTTCCTCCGAGATGGGTTTACATGATTACTTGGGTAAGTTGGTCTGGGAGTACTTGGATAAAGGCGAGAGGCAGGGTAATTGTTTCCATTGATTTCATCATTCCAAGGTTGAAGTTAGACCCTCGACCTACGGATCACGGAGTAATTGTGTATGTGACACAGGAACTGGTGCATAATAATATGTCAGTCAAGCACATTCTGATAGGTAGGTACCAACTTGCCAAGAAATAGAAGAAAAACATATCTCCAAAGAAAATTTCCTCGATTGTCTCATAACACAGAGTTCTGTATGGATTACACTGTCATGTCTTCTAGCACTGAGAAACAGACTAGAAGAACGGTGATTACAACTTGTCACTGTGACTGCAATCAACAGCTCCATTGTACTTTTCATTACCACTATAAACCTGCAATACCAGTACGACTAGAAAACGAGTTGAACAAAACAAACACAAGAGAGAAGAGGGTGAATGATTTGATTTTTCATCAAAGAAGCAGCGGCAATCACATGACGAGTCTTGAACGCAATACAAAGGATGATAATGAGAGAGTGGCACACCTTCAGGAAATATTAAAATCCAACCATCACAACCCACTATAGTCCAAGTGTGCAAGATCCGTAGGAAGTCGTTATCCAAAGCGGCAGCCTGCAACTAGCAATGCGCACGTCAGCCTTTGGCAATCATTGCAAAGTAGACGCTGCGCTGTCTTCATTTTGAAACGTGGATTAACATTTTGTGTGATGCTGCTTATCCGTTTCATCTTCCGTCTACCTAGGTTTGAGAAGTTACTCAGCAGGCTCAGGTGTCTATCTGTTTGAAAACAAGGAGTGTGCTCATGGAATGCGAGTTGTGAGAGGATTTGTGCAAATTGTGCATGTAATTAGGTGCCAAGTGCGAAATACAGGACACTGACACATCCACTCAATAGAATCCTTTCAAACTTGTCAGAATTAACTATTAGAATGTGGCTCTCTAATAGGGGAAACAAACTTGAATTTTCTAGTTTCTTGCAGAATATAATCTCTCTACAAAACTGAGAGAATAATGAATTAAAAAAACTTATAAAAAGAAGAATTTTCCTTAAGATCCTTTAAATAACTCCGTTCGCACTAGAATAAGGTATCTCTAATATTTTTTGGTACATTACCTAGTACCTAGTTATCTTTTATCTTATACTCTTACCAGATCTTAAATTAACTGATTTGACATGAGCGTGTCTATGCTTTCAAAATAAGATCACTTAGACGATGTTTGTCTTTCCCCATTCCAAATTATACTGACGTATGTACTGAATGATCACGTAACCAATGAATTACTAATAAAGATATTAATTTTTTATGTCGATCGGATTCAAATTTTACGTTACATGATGGCAGTCCAATTCGCCCGCGGTTATGACATCCACAGCTTTCGCCCAAAATATGTTGGACCACTCAGAACGCCTCATTCGGAAACTTCTCTCATTCAAAAGTGAATTTGACGTGGATGGTTAACTTGTTGAAATTGATATGAACGTTTATGATATATGCATAAATTTACCAAACTAATTTGATGTTTAATCTAGACTAATTATTTTAAACTACTTACGTTACTCTACAAACAAGAAGATAACGATCTTGGTAAAATTGGTCTCGTACGATAACAAGCTATCCGTCCAACGCTAGAAGCGGGTTCAGTTATGATACTTCTTGTAGAGTTCTATCAATATGCCTGCGGGAAAGACGAACGAAATTTCCATACATGAGAAAGAGCCTGCGGATTTGAAGAGTGACTAGGGAAATTCCATTTACCCGCACGATGCGATGCCAAATAAATAACAGTCCTTACTCTTGTTATCTTTACAGGTCTATCAGGAATTAGAGTTCCTGACTTTCCTGTACCCCGGAAGTAGACTACTGCTAAATTGCCACAAGTTTATAAGTTTGGCCATGCCTCGGGAATCTCGGGATGAACTAGCGGGATTCCGGAGCAAAGCGACGGAATTCAGCTAGTATTTTATATTCTTTCAGGTACATGTCTACTCCCGAATTACCCAACGGTCGTCTCTTGTCCCTCTCTACCCTACAGTCCAGTCTTCTTCTTTTGGTGCCATATTCTACAGAACGTTGGCAATCATGATAGCTAATTCATTCTTGTCGTGGGCTGCTTGGAGAAGATCTGGCATACTTTTATTAAACCATTGACTGAGGTTTTGGATCCAGGATGTTCTTGGTCTTCCTCTTTTTCTTTTGCCGGCTATTTCACCTTGGAGTACTGTTACAGTCCAGTGCCGAAGAAAAAAAGCTAGCTCTCTATTTAACCTCCATGTTCTCTACGGACACTCAATCGTATCATTCACTGCTGTACTTGTTTGACCTGGATCAGTGGTTCTCAGCACAGATGCCAGAGGAGTATAATGTGGCCCGCTCTGGACCGCGGCATACAGCCCTGCATGATTTGACTCAGGTATGCTTTTGAACTGAATTATACGATTAACTTATAGATTATATCACTCTGGACCGCGTATACGACCCTGCATGATCTAACCCAGGTATGCTCTTGAACTGAATTATACACTGAAATTATAGACTTTATCTCTCTTTAGTTCTTTATCTAGGTATACCCGTATAATGGACTTGCAAAAATTCACACTGAAAAAAGGCCATTTATGATTTAAATCGGGTATGCTTTTGATCTACATAAATTGGTGTCCAATACAGTAGCTAGTCGCAAACTCTTGATGTTTTTTTTTTTACAAATGTTTTGACTTTGGCTCGTTACTCGCGCATAATTTGTTTACCGTCATTCCTAGAGACCTTATAAGTACACCAATCGATCCCTCGTGAAAAGTTACATAGGAAAGCATCCTTGGTAATCTTAAATACTCCAATGGAAACTCTTGGTATCCAAAAGATTGAAATATTTGAAGTTGAAGATATCACAGAGAGGAGAAAGGGAACAGAGAACCTTCCAACCTGAAATCAGAAGAGAGAATGAGCTCTGACAAAAATCTAGGTCTGAAGAAACCTCCCCTTGACCCCCTACTATCAAAAGTAAAGCAGGGAATCAGGGGAAATGTAGGGGGTTAAGGGGAGGTTTCTCCTATATTTTGACCATGGGTTTGGAGATTCCTCTGTGGATGTTTAGATAAAAGTGACATTTTGTCTTCTTTTAAATTCACAGTTAGATACCGTGGTTTGTTCACGGTTATTCGCGCTATCCGCGGTTTGTTCGCGGTTTTCGCAATTTGTGGGCGGTATCCGCGGTTTGTTCGCTAAGAGGATTTATACTATGGAGCTTTATAGTTACCTTCAGTTTGATGCAAAGGAAATATACAATGTCCAAGTTTTATTACATAGGTAAGTACAATTGTTTACAATTTCAACCAAACCCTATACCATAAAGCATAATATCTTCTGCTTTTAAAGCCACATGGGTAAAATGGAATTAAAAGAAAAAAACTAGCCAGGAAAGAAAGGCTGAGTAAAATTTTGAACCAAATTTACACGGTACTTCCCTGGTCTACATAAAAAAACACTTTACGAATTTACGAATACGCAGACAAATTCACGTCAGAATTTCATGACATCAGATGAATAAATCCAGCTGTAACATCTAAATTCTAAAGCAAATCAAAATCAACCATTACATCACTGCCTTCTACAGCAAATAACTGAGCAGAACAGAACTATTCCAATTTCCCAAGTATTCGAAGTTGGACTGAAGTTAAAGCAAAAAACCAAAACCAAATGAATTGAATTAACAAATAAATGGAACCTATCTAACTATATATGAACACTATAGCTTTCCACAGCCAATAACCAAATCCCTTCAAAACCAAATTTCACATTACATCACTGCCTTCTACAGCAAATAACTGAGCAGAACAGAACTATTCCAATTTCCCAAGTATTCGAAGTTGGACTGAAGTTAAAGATATACCAAAGCAAAAAACCAAAACCAAATAAATTGAATTAACAAATAAATGGAACCTATCTAACTATCTATGAACACTATAGCTTTCCACAGCCAATAACCAAATCCCTTCAAAACCAAACTTCATCATGAAAAGATTCTTCCTTCGCAACCACTACAACGTGCTGAATTTGTTCAAGATGTTCTTCCCTTGGGTACTAGTGATGACACTGACAATGGCTCTCATCAAAAACAATCTCCTGATAGCCCCTAAACAACATCAAGAGAATCTGGTCATTCCGGGCAAGGAATATCCGATAGATTTTCAGTTGAAGTCCAAGAAGTTGCACGTGAAGGTTGCTAGTGGTAAATGAACAACTTGACGAATGATTTTTTGTGGGAAATTGTGTATTTGTAAAAGTGTCTGAAATAGAGGAGCATGTGCAAAAATATACTTATACTAACCTACTTGTACTTAATCCCACACGTGAAAGTACCTACTTACCTGTTCTACGTTCGACTTATACAATACAATGCACTTTACCTAAGTTTTAATTTATTTGGAAATTCATCAAAGGCCTAGTTCATATACACAAGTAGCTAATGCTGGCACCTGAAATATACTGAGAATGGTGCATTTCGTAGCCAAACATACACCTACTCTCCTTAGTGTAAAGTCTGACCAAGTGCGTATAATCGTATATCAAGCAAGATCTCCAGTTCTTTCTTTTTCCCTTGTACAGAGCAAGATCTCGAGTTTTTTCTTCTTTCCATACTCAGATTCAATCTATTATCCAGAGCGAAAAAAATTACAAATATGACAGGTTCAATTCAAAATGGAATAAGCATGCATTCGTGTAATACGATACAAAGCTTCCTGGTTATAAAACATCGCACTCGTATACGGATAATAAATAGAGTTCCTATAAAAAAATTAAACACATAAAATATGGACATGGCTTTATTTATTGATAACAAAACACTATTTGCACATGCCTCGGAGATAGCCTCTCTGAGAAGTGTTCGAGAAATGCCCAAGGATGTAAAGCTTGACAAGATTCAATGCAGCTGAAGTTAAAGATTAGGCGTGCATCTCGTAGCCTTGCCACTTCCATTGGGAGGCCAGAGGTCAATACAATAGTGTATGCTCACAATCATGCTAATATTGTTCATGGAGAAGAAATCAAACTCGCAATTCTCATTGTATATATCCCCAATTTGAAACTTGACGAATCAATCATTTCTGATTTACACCTTCCAGATCAGTTTCACTATAAGGGGCTGTGACTACAGGGTCTGCTATAGACGTTAGACTGGATTTTCATATTATCAGCTCAAGGATACAAAAGAACCTAACAAAATCTACAAAATATTTTAGCAAGTAGAAATACATAGGTACCATTCTGAAAACTAATGAGTAAAACGTACTCACTTTTCTAAGCAAACAGTAGGTATGGATCAAATAATGTAAAATTACATTCTTCCAAGGGAGTGCCTACCATTGTTCGAGATGAGATATTGAGCAGCAGAAGCAGTTAGATCTTCAATTCTTTATACACCTGAGATATAAACACACTTGAAAAGAACTAGGAATAATACAGAAGAAGTTGTAGGGGAAGTGCGCCAGGTTAGAACGATCTTGTGTTTTGAGGAATGATGTAAAAGTGGTCCCAGGATACAACCTTGGTAGCTACATTATCGCCACCTCGTCCGGGATGTATCTCCTCCGGGATACATCATGGTCATCAACAACAGTTTTCCTGAAGTATTTTGTCACGTTACCAAATAATAATCTATAACTAGAGGGGTTAATCTGCAGAACATGGCCTTGGCCATTCAAGACCTCCCTGGTGATTCTAGTGAAACATCTCAAAGGCTCGCAGTGAAAGAAAAATCAATGGTTAGTTGGAAGAGCTCCTCTTAGAGAAACCTCCCACTTAAAAGATAGCAAAAAATGCTTATTTAAAGTCGATTCAAAGTTTGAAACTCAGGTTTCAAATAAATCCGAAGATGATATGGTTTCCATTTTGGGCGATTCTCCTCAACTCAAAAGTCACTCGGTCATTGAAATGTAATCATAAAGAACTAAGTGGCTATATTGAGATTTCATGTGTGGACCATTAAGTCTGTTATGATTGAAAATGAAGATACATCCCGGGTGTCCTGAATACAGACAAAAGGTTCTCAGTGTTTCATAGATCCTGCTATGAAATGAGTTTGTGTCCGGGTCTCAAAGTGGTCCCGGCCACAAACAGAGGGTTTTTCTTGTAAACCGTAACGACATAATGTGGAGCAAATGTTGAATACAATTAGTTGAATACAATTTATTAATCCTGGGGTTGAGATGAAACGAGGATTTCCCTATAACTTAATACCCAGGTCCATCTCGGATAGAACTCAATCCTGACACAATCCACGGTGGTAAAACTCGACCTTAGTGTATTAAGGCCCGGTTTCTGACAAGACGAAACTCGAGAGTTTGAGCTCACTAACCGCGGAGTTTTCAAAAAGTGCGTTTCTAACAATATACTTCTTCGAAATTCCGCAATTTTAGCGCTAGTTAGGAGAAAAGAGAACAACCCCAGGACTTCCAGGAGATTTGAAGATTCGGAAGGGTGCTTCTCATTTCGACATCGGTATTTGAAATCCTAAAGGGAAGGCAAGACTATGAAATGTTCTTACTGAGGGCGAGGAAAGTTAGACCTTCTGCAACATATATGTAGGTACTTCAAGTAAAACACGGGTAGCAGCTGTTTCATTGCAAAGACGCCAAGGACAGAGGACACCAAAAGCCCCCTTCTTTTCATTGGGTGTAAGTAACCACTAAGTGTGGTACGGCCCGTTTCATAAATACTAATAATTATCATTATGGCAATAATTACACCCATGACTCATGTAGGCTATACTTAATGGGTTCGTCCATAGTACGTGTTACATTTTATTGCTACTGCCTCTTTATCTAAGTGCTATCATACCGTTGAACCTTTGACACGTTTGGCAACGTAGCCTACTTTTTAGATGAATCCTTGCTGCCATATTCAAATGGATAAGGTATAGTCCCGGGGAATCTAAATCATAACTTCACACAAAACCAGCGGTCATTAGAATTGCGATGGGTCAGCGGGTCTCAATCTGGCGGCATATTCTGCTTAACACCGTACTATCGTACCTCGTACCCTAGGGGCCTATTTTGCGATGTATTCTATTTGCCATTTTACACTGGGAAATGTTCTACCCCAACATTTTATTCATAATCGGCGCCTCGCCTCCAAAGGCGAGGCTTTGGCATTGAGGGTGGTATTGAACACAAGAAGAGTAAAGTCAGCAGAAGTGCTATCATTTTTTCTTTTTTCCTTTTCAATAACATAAAAAATTATAATACTTATTATTTTCAAATAGTTATAGGCAAAAGAAGTGAATATGTATTTCTTTACAGGTAAACCTTGGTGATCCAAATGGAATGCCAGTCAATCCAACGCGAGAGATACAGTGTGTTAGAAATGTAAAACCAACTTTGAGGATACATTTAACTGAGTGAAAAAAATAGGCGAAACGTTGGTCCTCCCATGGTGATCCAAATGGAATGCCAGTCAATCCAACGCGAGAGATACAGTGTGTTAGAAATGTAAAACCAACTTTGAGGATACATTTAACTAAGTGAAAAAAAATAGGCGAAACGTCAGTTGGTCCTCCTTAATTGCAGGAACTTCAAAGTTGCTTCTTGTTTTACACTCATCCTACGGAGAGCTCAAGGAAGCAACTAAGAGACAGAGACATTTGACCACAACAACAAAGCGTGGCCTTTAGATGATGGTGATCCTCGGTTTTTACGTTTTTCCGAGAGATTTGAAAAAGGCAACTGTAACTAAGGAGGTCTTATCGTCCCGAAATCGAAAAGACCAGAGGAACAGGAGAGAAGAAATTCAATCGTTCCGAGAACTATTGGTATAATTAGGGCTAGCGGCTTTAATAAACGCCCTTTGTCCCTGCAACCTGGTTAAAGTTCGTCCCGGGCGGGAATTGGCGGACTTGGCGGAGTTCTGGTCAAAGTACCCTGTATGAAACTCGCGGGTAACGGCTGAACATCGTAAACCACGCAGATTTCTTATTATTTAAGAAATACGAGTAGGGTGTCAACGATTACAACAGGTGTCGGCGATTGGGGGTTTTACCCTAGGTAGAGGTTATTCTTCATTGAATTCTACATGCGAGGATTGACCGGACCAGCCCGATAATCGCATCCAATATTACCGATGAAACCAGAGCAAAAGGCGATAAACCAGGCGAGATAATCATGCACGTTGATGGTGGGTAATCCATTTCAACGATGTGTGATAAATTACCTATCTGCCTCTCTACTCTACTTCCATGTCTTCTAAAATTTGAATCTTGAGAATAAATAGATCTGAATAAATTTACGGTCCTAATTAAGTGCCACATTTTGGTTACTGACACACCCCCGGGTTAAATTATCACAAGGAAGGATGTGAAGTTTTTTTTCGAAGAGGAGTCCGAAATACAGAGGCCGCTTCTAATTTGGTTCAAATATTGGAGTTAACCCTTGAAAGCACGTCATTGCTGACTCTAATGTGTGTGATACTACAGAAATTGAAAATCTTTAGGTGGTTGGCCTAAATATGAGTAAAATTTAGGCAGAAAGAAAGAAAAGAAATTGAAGATCCGGGCATCTTTCACCAAATGCAACAAAGTGAAAGAGTAGGAGGAGCATGAGTAGCATGAAAGAGAGTAGAAAGCATGGAGTCCTGCTCTATACTCTTCGAAAACTGAAAGACCTTGTGATGTTCTTCAAGTGAATTGCCAACAAAACACTGTCAAGATGTCAAGAGATTTATACCGACTCCGCACGCTTTTTGAAATCTTGATTAGCCGGTCGAGTTTTCATGGTGGTCGATCGGTTGGATAATTTTTTTTTTATTTTAATTTATTATGGTGCGTCAACACAAAAGTTGGATAAATTTGTTCTCAATAGTTGTAAAAAAAAGGTAGTTGTAAATAATCACACTTTATTGGCTTAACTTACATGATTTTTATTTATTACACACACCACACATTGTATAGGAATTACTCATTGATGAAAAAAATATGAACAAGTTAACCAAAGGGATGGTATCCGAGTTATTCAAGCCTTTCGTACGTCAGGAGAATTATGTCTATGGTCTCATGAGCAGTAATCACACTTTATTGGCTTAACTTACATGATTTTTATTTATTACACACACCACACATTGTATAGGAATTACTCATTGATGAAAAAAAATATGAACAAGTTAACCAAAGGGATGGTATCCGAATTATTCAATCCTTTCGTACGTCATGAGAATTATGTCTTTGGTCTCATGAGCAGGAGTGCCTTCAAAACAAGAAGTGGAATACCTAAGGCTGTAAAACAAAAATTCTTCGTTTTTTTTTTTTTGTAAATAGTACATGGCATTTCTTTAGGACCCTGTATTTCTATAGGAATTTCTCTAGAACGTCCTTAGCGACACTGTACACTTGGATTACATTTGAAAGAACTATAATATAAAGCTATCTGATCCAATTGTCCAATTTTATTCAAGACCCAACTCTCCAGGATGCAAATATTACAAATGTATTCTCGTATGATATATGCAGACATATTCCATTGATATTGCAATAAATCGAATAATTAAAACAAGGCAACATCGGTCATCTTCTAGAATATCCATTCGTCGATTCGTTCAAGGCGTCCGAAACAAGTGGCGTCGTGCAGGGAGGTAGAATTTCACCTAGTCCACGAACAACAGTTCAAAAGCAATGGAGATGTTGTTGCGGATCCTGTGAATACTGATAACCGGTCGAAAATCAGAATATTCCAAGTTTCTTCAATAAGACAGAGACATCAGTTTGGGAATTTCAATGGGAGGCTTGAGAAGAGAAAGTGTACATATCTGGTAGCTATCTAATATTGTACTTTGTGTAGTGCACTAACCCCGTTCCTTCAAATTTAGTGATACCCAATAAATGCCGAAAAAAATCAACACTGTTTCGTGTTAATAATATAGGCCAGGGTTCTTCAAACTTTTGACGTTCGCGATCCCACCCACACACTTAATAGTTCAAAACCCATGCGGAAAGACAACACCAAGTCCATCTTCCTACTTACACCACTGGAGCACTCTGATAGTGTGAAGACTAATCTCGTATTGATTCTAATACATTGACTATTTTTCACTATTAACCTTTTCTATTTTGCAAGACGTATGTTCCTGTCATTGGAAGTGAGATGTGAGACCCGCCCTAGCACTCAATAATCTATTCAGTCACCCTCACGAGAGATAACCTTCAGAAGATTCACAGATCGCCTGGACGGGTGATCAATACTTGGGCCAATCGGCCAAGCAACTGAAATGTTCCGGCAACCAACGCCAGCGCCTATGTTACGGGGGATACGCCACAAAATGGGGTACAATAGGCCTACACACTTCACTCCGCAAGTCCGCTCACGGGATTTCTTAAGAAAACACCCCCCAATCCAATAGCTAGCTTTGCTACTTGGGTCAAAAAATTGTGAATGAAAAAGAAGTGCTGGGGATGCATCAGTACTCCTTTGAAACAAGGAAATTGAAGACTAGTTCAGTTATGCGATCGTCCTTTGGGAATGAGCGGAGCACGAGACACGAGGGTGCGAATTTCCACGCGAAGAAAATCGTGAGTGTAAATCTGTGAGTATTGAAATGTCCTGCTTCATTCGGAGTGGGATTCGGACATGTTTTTCAACATGTCAGTCATTCGAACGTAAGGATATATCAGATGGCACTGGGCCATCATCCTTCGCAACAGACAAAAGAGTGTTAAATACCCGTCAAAGCATTTTCCTTCCACAAAACATCTGATTCCACCATTAACCACTAGTCGAACTTTTATTGTAATTCAGCAACAGAAAGAAAATACCAATGTCTAAATGCCCACAATTCGGCACATATCACGCGCTCGTACCATGTAGTGGGCTTAAAAGAGAAGCTACATGAAAGTTCCCAAATGATATAGTTAATGGTTGTTCTCCGTGATACATTTTACGTGGATAAAGCATCCAATTTGAAAGAAATAAATCATGCATTGACATCTCTAAAGCAAGATACAGAAGTGGGGGACTCTCCAATATTGAGAATTTGAGACTTGATTAGCGAGACAATCGGAATTCGTTTGAAACTTTAGGGTCCAGTGCCAGCGGCTGCCAAAGCTCTTCTTGATCTTCCTTGTTAATTTTTTGCACCGATTTAGGTAAGTAGGTAGGTAGGTACAAGTAATGGATGACTATCTCTAGAAAACCACTGACCTCAAACTCTCACACAGGTGATGTACAAGGATAGTAAAAAAATCTCAATCGATCCAGGCCAAATATTTCAAAGAAAACAGCCTGACAAACTAAAACAAAAATTGTCTGGCATATGGAGAGAGAGCCTGAGAGCAAAGATTTGTAAGAGACCTGTGTCAAGAGTTCGGCATTTAACCACGAAGGAGAGAGAAGTTAAGAGATTATATATCTGAGATTGAACCCCAGCCCTCCTGTTTACCAAGCGAGTGCCTTGACTAGTACACGACCTAGGCGGTCGGTCTGGTTATTAAACTTGGAGAATGGTCTTCACAACAAGGTACCTACCTGAGAAGCTCTGAACCATCGAACATGAACTTGTGAACGTCCTACCTACTGTCCGTAGTGTTCAAGCGCCATAATCTCAATCGATCCAGGCCAAATATTTCAAAGAAAACAGCCTGACAAACTAAAACAAAAATTGTCTGGCATATGGAGAGAGAGCCTGGGAGCAAATATTTGTAAGAGACCTGTGTCAAAAGTTCGGCATTTAACCACGAAGGAGAGAGAAGTTAAGGGATTATATATCTGAGATTGAACCCCAGCCCTCCTGTTTACCAAGCGAGTGCCTTGACTAGTACACGACCTAGCCGGTCGGTCTGGTTATTAAACTTGGAGAATGGTCTTCACAACAAGGTGCCTACCTGAGAAGCTCTGAACCATCGAACATGAACTTGGGAACGTCCTACCTACTGTCCGTAGTGTTCAAGCGCCACTAATTAGAGTAATAAATGTTGTTGTGGAGAATATTTAAAAACGTGAAGTACCTCGGGCCGCGTACTTTTGCACAAGAAATGGTATGCGGTAACAATAAATTGATAGGTAGGATTTAGGAACAATATGAAAATGAACCACATTTAATTTTACTTTCGAAATAGCCTTCAGAATCTGAAGTTCAGTTCCTCAAGGGCCAAGGGCCTTTATTAATCTCATAAGTTCAGAGCTCAAATTATTCTCTGCTGAGTTCTTCATTAACCGAAGTAGCATAAGGTCACTTTTTATTGTTCAAATTTAATTAGTTCTTTTCTCACGATTTGAGTCGGTAGCTAAGGATTATTAGGAGATATCCATACCTACCTACATAATGGTCAAAATTGGATGAATATTAAGCGCTATATAGATTGTAGGAGCTTAGTTGCCTACCTATTAGTTTGTGGGTACATAATACGTACCTATTTGTATAAAAATGTAGATTACCAGAGTTATTAATTTATAAATTAATTGTTTATTTAACCAAAAGATTATTACTTTGTGGCCTTGGCTTTTCAAATGATTTCACACCACGAACATTGTCCTAATTTTGATTGGTAGCACTCGATTTCAGGCAGATACAGGCGGTTATATTTCAGGCAGATACAGGCGGTTATATTTCAGGCAGATACAGATGGGTACCTAGGTATTAGCATTAGCACAGAATCACAGATGTTACATTGTGAAGATGTAGGTATCGCCATTTAAACGAATATGGGAACGTTATTCGTATGAATTTTGTTTGGTTATGAGAGGTGTAATTTAAAATAATTGAAAAGCTAGGAGTTTAATATTCTCCTATCCCAGACAGGGTGGTTTGTGGATCCGGTTCTGAACTGACCATCACACATAGAGTTGTAGGGACACGAACATTTAAACTTTGAAGGTCGAAAAAGAGGTAAATCAGTATACTACTCTTTAAGAGAATCAATTCTACTATACCAAATTAAGGTATTACCAAATATTTCTTGTGGGGTAATATTGACCTGACGATTTTTTACTTTGCTTATATAGAAAGGAAAGTAATGTAATCGGGTCAAAACCGGGAGTTTCTCGTCTTTTTACTTTCCTTATCCTATAGGAAGGAAAGTAATGTAATCGGGTCAAATTTTCGATGGTCAAATTTTAGTGCCAAAACACGTTTTGAGGTCCCTAGAGCCTAAATCCAAAGTTTCAGCCATTGGTCCGTGTGTGTGTCTGTGTGTCTGTGTGTGACGAAATTGTAGAGTTTCGTGGTTTTGCGGCATTTCCCTCCAGTTATCACGGAACGAAGAGACCAACTAAATGACAAATACGTTAATTTAAAAAGTTGGTCCTCAATTCGCTAGTTGGTTCAATAAAACTATACCAATATACTCGTGACGAAATTGTAGAGTTTCGTGGTTTTGCGGCATTTCCCTCCAGTTATCACGGAACGAAGAGACCAACTAAATGACAAATACGTTAATTCAAAAAGTTGGTCCTCAATTCGCTAGTTGCTTCCATAAAACTATACAAATATACTCGTAAAACTGATGCTTGTGCTTACTCCACGTCTATGTTTGTATTTTTTTCTTCCCTACAGATCCGGCAGCTAGATGTTGGCTTTCTCATCGGTGAAGAGCAAAAGAGAACACCTCGGGAAAAAGAGAACACCTCAGGAGATCGGAAGACTGCTTTTCATTTCGACATAATCCCAAGGGGGGAGGCAAGTCTCGAGTTTAAAGTTTATGGAAGCTATCAGTTCAAGATGATGGTGAATTGTAGTGCCCGAGTTAATTACCAACGTGACGGAGTCTCGAGTTTAAAGTTTATGGAAGCTATCAGTTCAAGATGATGGTGAATTGTAGTGCCCGAGTTAATTACCAACGTGACGGCCCTAGTCCCGGGGAATCTAAATCATAACTTCACACAAAACCAGCGGTCATTAGAATTGCGATGGGTCAGCGGGTCTCAATCTGGCGGCATATTCTGCTTTGGTGGCTATTACCATTAATGTCCTTTTTATATTTATAATTTTCTCCATCCTTTTCAATGTTAAACCTATGTATGTACTTATGTTTGATGTAAATAAATGAGGCCTGTTTACACTGTTGGCATAATGGGACTTTTTAGTCTTAGCCGACAGTATAAATAAGGTATATTAAATTTAAAAAAAAAGTACTCTACCGTACTTAACGCCGTACTATCGTACCTCGTACCCTAGGGGCCTATTCTGCGATGTATTCTATTTGCCATTTTACACTGGGAAATGTTCTACCAATCTACCCCAACATTTTGTTCATAATGGGCGCCTCGCCTCCAAAGGCGAGGCTTTGGCATTGAGGAGGTAAGTGGTATTGAACACAAGGTGAGTAAAGTCAGCGGGACGCCGGGCGTGATGATGACACATTGACTGCACTAGTTCCAAATGGATCACCGAAACATAGCAACGTTGCGCGTCGTTAGTGTCCGGCCCCACTCAAGTTGAGTGAGGCTAGTGTGAGGACTGCGTGGCGGGTAGCTTATCGCCGAATTCAGGGTAAAAAAAGGTCCTATCCTGTCTTCCTTCTCTCTTCGATTTCGGGACGATAAGACCATAGCAGTTACAGCTCCCTCTGTCAAACCTCTTTAAAAAAAAGTCAGCAGAACGCCGGGCGTGATGATGGCACATTGACTGCACTAGTTCCAAATGGATCACCGAAACATAGCAACGTTGCGTGTGGTTAGTGTCCAGCCCCACTCAAGTTGAGTCAGGCTAGTGTGAGGATTGCGTGGCGGGTAGCTTATCGCCGAATTCAGGGTAAAAAAAAAGGTAAAACCCCTCTCAATGAAAACTTGACTAAGAGGTAAGTAAAGAAAAAGTTTGAGAATCGCTAGGAAATGGTCGCTGGTAATAATATTGCCAAGGTGCACCGATCAAGAAAACGTGCACCAATTTTATATCGCGGTACTCAGATGACTTGAGACCAGTGGAGAGCTTTTACTGTGCATTTAAAGGTGTTGCCATCAATGGACCATCAGAAACAGTAATGTTTCTAGCCACACTTCCACCAATGAACATTATACCTCTGTTACCAACAATTGTAATGGATGTACTCTAATGTACAGGCACTATACCATGTATCATGTGGTTTTATTCTAATGAAGCTAATAGAATTCACCTCTTCATTATAACAGAAACATCTAAGACTGTGCATTTTTTGTTTATCTATGTGAGACCTATTACATATTATGGTAGCGCAGGCTTTAAGTAATCCAGCTACAAGATTACATGGTGGAGAATGAAGATTAGTGAACGTAAGAAGTATCTTTGAAATGCAGTCAACAGAGTCCCTGTGCATTTTTTGTTTATCTATGTGAGACCTATTACATATTATGGTAGCGCAGGCTTTAAGTAATCCAGCTACAAGATTACATGGTGAAGAATGAAGATTAGTGAACGTAAGAAATATCTTTGAAATGCAGTCAACAGAGTCTATCTTCGCAGCTTCTGCACAGTCTTCCAGAAAGGATAAGACAATAATAATCCGAGTGTAACCTCAAGTTTATGGGATATCTAGATCAATCGAAGATAATGCTCTATGAAATTAAGTGCCACATTTTGGTTACTGACACACCCCCGGGTTAAATTATCACAAGGAAGGATGTGAAGTTTTTTTTCGAAGAGGAGTCCGAAATACAGAGGCCGCTTCTAATTTGGTTCAAATATTGGAGTTAACCCTTGAAAGCACGTCATTGCTGACTCTAATGTGTGTGATACTACAGAAATTGAAAATCTTTAGGTGGTTGGCCTAAATATGAGTAAAATTTAGGCAGAAAGAAAGAAAAGAAATTGAAGATCCGGGCATCTTTCACCAAATGCAACAAAGTGAAAGAGTAGGAGGAGCATGAGTAGCATGAAAGAGAGTAGAAAGCATGGAGTCCTGCTCTATACTCTTCGAAAACTGAAAGACCTTGTGATGTTCTTCAAGTGAATTGCCAAATGACCCCTTCGCAAAAATGCCTGGACCAATACAGGGTTGATTCATAACTTTGAGTTCCAGATTATTTATGCTGAAAATTTGTTTTGAGTGGTGAATGCCTCGGCTACTTGAAAACTTGATGAATCGGCTCGAGTTTGGATTGAAGAAAAAAAAACATAACAAATTTAAAAAAAAAAATGCTCCAACTCCAAAATACCTAATTTTCTACCTAATCTTAGGCCAGCCACACACAATCAGGTAGACCTGACAGGTAAAAATGATCAAGTATACCTGGCTGGTTGGCTGAAACATGGCTGAAAAGTTCCGTCTGTCAGGTCTACCTGATACCTGATAGTGAGTGGCTGGCCTTACAGCCATTTCAAAGATATGTAGGTATTTATTAACAAATTTAAATCCGTTCCTGCATAGCTATTATCTTATCATATCCCTGTCCATCCGAAGCTTCTTGCCATAAGCAAAACTCCAGAAGTCCTCAGTCGATTTTTAACGCAAATCAAATTAATTTGGGCTAAGAGAGCCGCCAAGACTTCACTACAATTTTTGGTTCAACACCAACCATTCCTTGGTATGCTGAAAATTTGTTTTGAGTGGTGAATGCCTCGGCTACTTGAAAACTTGATGAATCGGCTCGAGTTTGGATTGAAGAAAAAAAAAAACATAAAAAATTTAAAAAAAAAAATGCTCCAAAATACCTAATTTTCTACCTAATCTTAGGCCAGCCACACACAATCAGGTAGATCTGACAGGTACAAATGATCAGGTATACCTGGCTGATTGGCTGAAACATGGCTGAAAAGTTCCGTCTGTCAGGTCTACCTGATAGTGAGTGGCGGGCCTTACAGCCATTTCAAAGATATGTAGGTATTTATGTACAAATTTAAATCCGTTCCTGTATAGCTATTATCTTATCATATCCCTGTCCATCCGAAGCTTCTTGCCATAAGCAAAACTCCAGAAGTCTTCAGTCGATTTTTAACGCAAATCAAATTAATTTGGGCTAAGAGAGCCGCCAAGACTTGACTACAATTTTTGGTTCAACACCAACCATTCCTTGTTTCCTCCAACGCTTCAAATTTAATTTAAATTTGATAAATGAATGAACATCAGAGACCAACAACATCCCAAAACGCCCGGAGCAAATTGATACCCAAGCAACAACCGTGTTCATTGAGGAAATAGATATCAAATTAGAATGATCGAAATAAGAGAATGAATGAGCTAGTTTATTTTCTAGTTGTTCAAGACGTTTCAGGATGTCTTTCAAATAGTGATGCTTCGAAATATAAGTACCTACATTGTCCTTGGAATGCATGATATCAGTTATCTTAGCCGCAAAGTTAGGTACAATGAACGGTATCAGTTACTTTGCTTTATTTCTGTAAAAATCGACTGCCAAGTCAATCAAATTTCTACCAGGTGATTTTACGATAATCTGCAGATTTCCGCAAACATTCTTCTCAACCGAATGTCTCTTCACTATCTAATCAGTTACTTTGCTTTATTTCTGTAAAAATCGACTGCCAAGTCAATCAAATTTCTACCAGGTGATTTTACGATAATCTGCAGATTTCTGCACACATTCTTCTCAACCGAATGTCTCTTCACTATCTGCAGGCATAACGCCTACGACAAGCATTCAGAGTTCTCCACTGAGGTGAGGTAGGTATTCGTGCTCTTAAAGTCCACATCAACCTCCCAAGTACTCATACGTCACAACATCGTTTATGTAAGCATACTTACCATTATGCACCTATACATTACACTCCTAATCTTTCATACCGTCTGTTTGAGGTAAATCTTTTTCTTTTTTGTACCAGAAAAAAAAAAGAAGTTACCTGGATTCCTTGAGGTTACCATTATGCACCTATACATTACACTCCTAATCTTTCATACCGTCTGTTTGAGGTAAATCTTTTTCTTTTTTGTACCAGAAAAAAAAGAAGTTACCTGGATTCCTTGAGGCAGATGATTCGAAGATAATGTGAGGTTCTGAGGTTCTCGAAATGAAAGAAAACAACGTCAGGGTATTTGAGTATTGTTGTAAAAAGATAATAATTAGAGTAATAAATGTTGTTGTGGAGAATATTTAAAAACGTGAAGTACCTCGGGCCGCGTACTTTTGCACAAGAAATGGTTTTTTAGCTTTTAAAGTTTAGGTTACTGTGAATTGCACTTGAGCAACGATGCTTTGGTCTCGTGTGAGGAGATATGCTTTGTGTAATGGTTCATGCTTAGCTTAGATATTATGTGCTGTTATGCTTAGGGTTCTAACATGATCATCTTGACTTATCCTTATGAGCGGAGCACGAGACACGAGGGTGCGAATTTCCACGCGAAGAAAATCGTGAGTGTAAATCTGTGAGTATTGAAATGTCCTGCTTCATTCAGAGTGGGATTCGGACTTGTTTTTCAACATGTCAGTCATTCGAACCTAAGGTCATATCAGATTGCACTGGGCCATCATCCTTCGCAACAGACAAAAGAGTGTTTAACCACCTTCCCTAAGTGCAATATCAAACTTCCAAGAGACATCCACTAGTGGTACGTTATGACTGGTTGCCAAATTTACAAAGGTGTTGCCATCAATGGACCATCAGAAACAGTAATGTTTCTAGCCACACTTCCACCAATGAACATTATACCTCTGTTACCAACAAATGTAATGGATGTACTCTAATGTACAGGCACTATACCATGTATGATGTGGTTTTATTCTAATGAAGCTAATAGAATTCACCTCTTCATTATAACAGAAACATCTAAGGATAAAGAATTTTAGAACCAACAATGGGACGCAAAGATTTTCTCACCATAAGTTCTGTGACAATTTGGATCAAAGGCTGTGAAATTATTATCAAGGTATTTTAGAAGAACTAAAAAGGAGAACTCGAAGATAGAATTCAAGAAATGTCCAGGAAACTTGCTGGGAAGTTGAGAGCTCCTCAAATAAGTGATACTTTTCCCTATGAAGTTAAAAGCAGGTAGGTAGGTTTTATTTTTATCTACCTACATTAATAATTTTCTCATTTAAGAAGTAGTAGGGTAAAGTGACATTCTCTGACTATACAAAAAAAAGTGAGTGATTTTCTTCAAGCTTCTTAGTACATACTATTTAGTAGGATATGATATGATGGTTTCCAAAGGTTTGATAGACAATGTTAGGTATTGTCACCTCACAAACCCATATCACCAACGCAGAATGAAACCATATTATGAGCTTGAGGATACTCAAGGGGACCGAAGTGAATACAGAGCTCATTAGACCAGATTTTGATTAGACTCCAAGTAAAGGATTAGAAGAAATTGTTTTAGTTTTAATAGAGAGAACTCTATAAAGGATTCCAAAGCAACAATAATACAGTGGACGTTTTTTTTGTTTTTTGGCTTTATGGTTTTCTGGACAAAATTTGCACCACCATTTTCGTGTTCCTGGTAAAAAGACCTTTAATTTGATATATAGGTCGACCAGGTTTGGATAAGTCCTTCTATGGGGACAGACAGACAGACAGACTGACAGACAGACAGACACCGAAGCGAATACAATAGTCCGTCCACTATACCTTTTATTATTAGTAATAATAAAGGAAGGACGGACTAAAAAGGAGAACTCGAAGATAGAATTCAAGAAATGTCCAGGAAACTTGCTGGGAAGTTGAGAGCTCCTCAAATAAGTGATACTTTTCCCTATGAAGTTAAAAGCAAGTAGGTTTTATTTTTATCTAACCTACATTAATAATTTTCTCATTTAAGAAGTACCTAGTGGGGTAAAGTGACATTTTCTGACTATACAAAAAAGTGAGTCATTTTCTTCAAGCTATTTAGTAGGATATGATATGATGGTTTCCAAAGGTTTGATAGACAATGTTAGGTATTGTCACCTCACAAACCCATATTACCAACGCAGAATGAAACCATATTATGAGCTTGAGGATACTCAAGGGGACCGAAGTGAATACCGAGCTCATTAGACCAGATTTTGATTAGACTCCAAGTAAAGGATTAGAAGAAATTGTTTTAGTTTTAATAGAGAGAACTCTATAAAGGATTCCAAAGCAACAATAATACAGTGGACGATTACAATTACAATAGGAAGTATTAGTACACATGTACGTAAGGCATTGTGATCCAGAGGTACTTTGGTATCATTAAGCGTCTTACTGATTTCACCTGGCCTACCTACAGGATATGAAGATAGAGACTTTTAATGACGATAAAAGTATGTAGAGCAACGCGTCTATTCATAATACGACATTAAGCTCGTAGCACAAAAGATTAGGGTGGATAATGGGGATATCATTTCGCGTCGACAATCCCATAAATGCTGACTCTCGACTTTTAATGACGATAAAAGTATGTAGAGCAACGCGTCTATTCATAATACGACATTAAGCTCGTAGCACAAAAGATTAGGGTGGATACTGGATAATGGGGATATCATTTCGCGTCGACAATCCCATAAATGCTGACTCTTAAGAGTTCAACTCAAGAGCTCAACTCTCGAGAGACGATGGATGGCCAATTTTTCCACCGAGTACAGAGAACCAATACCCTCGAAGAAAGTGAAAGACTCTTTCAGTCTTTTTCAAAGATTTATCTTTCTCAGATGTCCTCAAATATGGTCCTTTGTCCATTTTTGTATGAATTTCATGTCTTTATGAACCTACTCCATAATTGAAGTACGGAAATCTTGTAGGAAGTTGTTTCCAACAAGATTTGTAGCTTCGTTCCAACTATTTATACGCCATTAAACGGTGTAAAGATGGAAATGATTTCAAAAATTCTTGTCACATCCAGAGTTCTTGGACGACATTAACATTTTGACTCTAAAAGCTCATATTTCAGTAGGAAGGTAAGTGACTAGATTCTCCTATCCTTAAGTAAACAAGACGGCAATAATTTACCTGTGGGACATTATAAACAGATCGAGTCTCTTAGCGCTTGTAAATAAGTCAATAGATTGGTCAGTTATTGAGTTATGTAACTTGATTAATTGGATCAACTTAATATTGTTATTCCAAGCTCACACCTGCGATCCTATTAGTCAGGATCAGTACCGTAGTCAAAACACTGTCAAGATGTCAAGAGATTTATACCGACTCCGCACGCTTTTTGAAATCTTGATTAGCCGGTCGAGTTTTCATGGTGGTCAATCGGTTGGATAAATTTGTTCTCAATAGTTGTAAAAAAAAGAACCAACATGGATATTGTGTTTATTAGGAATGTAGGTACCACTGGGAGATTAATATGTTGCATTTAATGTACTTGAATCAATAAATAACGCAGGCACATAATTAGATATTATGTATCTGCCATGAAACTGCATAGGTACTATAGCTATGCATGCTGGAAATGGATGAAATCACAATGTTTATGCTGTACTATCAGCAAAAAGAAGCAAAAGCCTTTTAAACCAAGGTATATTTTTTTACCATTACGTCACGTGAGCTCACGTGATCTGAGGGCAGTATCGCTATCATGAACGTAATTACCTACAATATTATGGGAAAACTTTGAACTACCTACATCTTCCTCACCCCCATGAGCTCGCGTGAGTTCACGTGACGTGATAGTGAGTTCACGTGACGTGTTTCTACCTTTAACTTTCTGCGACTCGCCGAGGACTGATAACTGGTGATGTGATGTATTCGACATGTTCAAATTTCAAAACGCAGTGTAGGATCTGAATATCGAAGGTAACGCCTTGTTACTTCCTGTATAGGCAATGTGCCCATCACCTCGCATCTTTCACTTCACGCAAAGTTGTTTGAAGATAACTTTTTTATCTGCCTATTGCCTACCTATTTACGTGCCAATAATATTATACGAAACGGCTTTTCCTCATGTATACCCTCCCACTGGTAGCAATCATTATCTCAGTAGAGTCTACCAGATTCTACATCTAGCCAATGGGGATTGGGTGTTGGAGCTCTATTCTGCAAATGTCAGGGACGGTGGGTTCTGCACACGTTGGGTGCTCACACCACCACGTCTCCGCTAATCTTAGCGACACATCTGACTTGCCCGGAGGGCGTGCAATTGCAAAGTCAGCGGCGAAAAGCCATAAAACCCGTCAGAAGTCCGAGTATTTGCAATGAGGAATTTTAAATTTACGAGTCGCGAGCGAGGCAGATTAGTATTGGATTTCTATTGGGATGCCGGGGTGTAAATGGAGGTTTTGTAATGTTTGAAATGGTAGCGTTTTGATGGTAACATTGGTACCTACCTGCTGTGTTAGGTGGAACATGGTCCTGTTTAGATATTCTTTTAGGGAGATTACAAAAAAAAATGGATGTCCTTAAAAATATATACCTAGGTATAGGTACGTATTAAAAAAAAAAAAAATCCAGAATCTGGGAGTAGGTGTGTACCTATAAATACTTATGTAACGTTTGTTTGTTTTTTTTTTTTTTACTATATCAAAATAGCCTGGGTGTCAAACGTGCTGTCTATAACAAGTCTCATGTAGGTACTACCGATATGGAAGTACAAAAGTAAAACACATTCGAACGATATTTCCTATCCTAAAACTAATTGGAAGACCAAGCACATACCTACATAACATCAGAAATTAAGAATTTGGTGAACCAAACGAAAAAGAAGCACAAAAAAATTGATAGTGAAACACAAATGAGGGAGTTTGTACGACTTGACCTGCTTTCATCATAGCGAAAACTTGACATCCTAAAGACAAGACTTCGCCACAGTTCGGGGGGATTCGATACTGCTCGAACCTCACAATGTCTAGATAGGGAAATTCCATCTCGCCGAAGAATCTTGTAGCGAGCTCAATTTTTCAATGATTAAAATGTGGATCTATAAAATAAATCAAACATTGAGACCAATATATTGTTGTACTGCTCTCTTTACGTCAGGACCGAAACCAAGGGATTTGAACCATGTGATGTCCGGTACAAACAGGAAAAGAACGGAATTTTAATCTTGGAATATTTTAACAGAAGAAAATGAATGCCAAGCATAAATGCTTGTCACAAATGTCGTTCCCCTCCTTTAGATTTATTTATGAGAAAAGTTAAGTAATATTTGAGTATTTCTTCACCCTAGTGAAGGAATACTCAAATGTTTGGAATGTTTGAGTACAAACTTCAAACAAGAGAGATCAGGCCACTAACAGACTCACACTCAGACTTGGGTCTCAAGTTTTTTCCGCCACACACGCTCCGTCGGTCTGACAGAGGGTCTGAGCTTGAGTGGCTGGCAATTTGTTTAAATGCAAACCTTAAGGCTGAAACGGCCTCGCTCTGACTCAATTATTTTTTGTTGTCCCTAGAATTCGAACTGAAAACCTTTTCTCATGGTAGCGAACGACTGCACCACTCGGTCACGCAGACATTTTAAACTGCAGCCCCTTTAACCAAAGGCTATTTGGCCAATCCATACCTTAGCAACTGTATTACTAATGGGACTGTTTCTACTAATGGGACTTTTCGCACTACTAATGGGACTTTTCGGGAGTGTTTGTAAAATATTGACATACCTGAAGGTGATCTGTTGATCGAAATGCGGCTAAGGAAATTGAGAAACTACATGCTTAGGTAACACTAGGACTGTTCAGGACAGGTGTAATAAGTAATTTTAATACTAACCCATTTCCCCGGCCCTGACGTGTAATGTGCTTCTCATGTTGCGCCATACAGATAATAGCCACTAGCCGCATCCTAATGGCCAATAATTAATTTTATTAAATGGGATGAGCGATATAATTATTATTACTTTTCAATGGGACGTGACTCTGTGCAGAAACCTTTGACTCCTAGACGAGGGTTTACGATTCGTGTCTCTGACGAACAGGAATAATCAACCACTAGGAATAGTGGGTACTTAGTCTTCTTTTTCTTCGCATTTTCCCGTGTCCTAGAGTGGTCACTTTTGAGCAGACATTTGGTTTTGGCTACAAATTTTACGAGTGGATGCCCTCCGCACTCAACCTTTGCTATTTATTTAGCAAGGGAAATAGAATAAAGAATTTTAGAACCAACAATGGGACGCAAAGATTTTCTCACCATAAGTTCTGTGACAATTTGGATCAAAGGCTGTGAAATTGTTATCAAGGTATTTTAGAAGAAATAACAAGCTGGGTCCGTCCCTCCGGGAATTTTTTAGCCCGTAGTTTATTCGATCGTGATTAAAGAAAATCAGCCCCGGGCGGGAATCGAACCCGCAGCCTAGCGCTTACAAGGCAGACGCACTACCAACTAAGCTAACTAGGCTGGCGATCGACATGTTCAAATTTCAAAACGCAATGTAGGATCTGAATATCGAAGGTAACGCCTTGTTACTTCTTGTATAGGCAATGTGCCCATCACCTCGCATCTTTCACTTCACGCAAAGTTGTTTGAAGATAACTTTTTTATCTGCCTACAGTGCCTACTGCCTACCTATTTACGTGCCAATAATATACGAAACGGCTTTTCCTCATGTATACCCTCCCACTGGTAGCAATCATTATCTCAGTAGAGTCTAACAGATTCTACATCTAGCCAATGGGGATTGGGTGTTGGAGCTCTACAAGGCGTCCGAAACAAGTGGCGTCGTGCAGGGAGGTAGAATTTCACCTAGTCCACGAACAACAGTTCAAAAGCAATGGAGATGTTGTTACGGATCGTGTGAATACTGATAACCGGTCGAAAATCAGAATATTCCAAGTTTCTTCAATAAGACAGAGACATCAGTTTGGAAATTTCAATGGGAGGCTTGAGAAAAGAAAGTGTACATAGGTATCTGGTAGCTATCTAAGATTGTACTTTGTGTAGTGCACTAACCCCGTTCCTTTAAATTTAGTGATACCCAAATGCCGAAAAAACTCAACACTGTTCCGTGTTAATAATATAGGCCAGGGTTCTTCAAACTTTTGACGTTCGCGCTCCCACCCACAAACTTAATAGTTCAAAACCCATGCGGAAAGACAACACCAAGTCCATCTCCCTACTTACACCACTGGAGCACTCTGATAGTGTGAAGACTAATCTCGTATTGATTCTAATACATTGACTATTTTTCACCATTAACCTTTTCTATTTTGCAAGACGTATGTTCCTGTCATTAGAAGTGAGATGTGAGACCCGCCCTAGCACTCAATAATCTATTCAGTCACCCTCACCAGAGATAACCTTCAGAAGATTCACAGATCGCCTGGACGGGTGATCAATGCTTGGGCCAATCGGCCAAGCAACTGAAATGTTCCGGCAACCAGCGTCAGAGGCTATGTTACGGGGGATACACCACAAAATGGGGCGCAAGAGGCCTACATACTTGACTCCGCAAGTCCGCTACGGGAATTCTTTAAGAAAACACCCCCCAATCCAATAGCTAGCTTTGCTGCTTGAATCGAAAAATTCTGAATGAAAAAGGAGTGCTGGGGATGCATAAGTACTCCTTTGAAACAAGGAAATTGAAGACCAGTTCAGGTGTGCGATCGTCCTTTGGGAATGGTTATTTATGAGCGTCTGCAAGCTTCCGTGAACAACACACAGGCAAACGAAATATTTCAGCTTTCATAGGAGGATCAGCCTCAAGCCTCAAGTGATCCCTTCTGACTTCTGATACTATACCCGTCAAAGCATTTTCCTTCCACAAAACATCTGATTCCACCATTAACCACTAGTCGAACTTTTATTGTAATTCAGCAACAGAAAGAAAATACCAATGTCTAAATGCCCAGCGTCTGCAAGCTTCCGTGAACAACACACAGGCAAACGAAATATTTCAGCTTTCATAGGAGGATCAGCCTCAAGCCTCAAGTGATCCCGTCTGACTTCTGATACTATAAACTATACCCGTCAAAGCATTTTCCTTCCACAAAACATCTGATTCCACTATCAACCACTAGTCGAACTTTTATTGTAATTCAGCAACACAAAGAAAATACCAATGTCTAAATGCCCCCAATTCGGCACATATCACGCGCTCGTACCATGTAGTGGGCTTAAAAGAGAAGCTACATGAAAGTTCCCAAATGATATAGTTAATGGTTGTTCTCCGTGATACATTTTACGTGGATAAAGCATCCAATTTGAAAGAAATAAATCATGCATTGACATCTCTAAAGCAAGATACAGACGTGGGGGACTCTCCAATATTGAGAATTTGAGACTTGATTAGCGAGACAATCGGAATTCGTTTGAAACTTTGGGGTCCAGTGCCAGCGGCTTCCAAAGCTCTTCTTGCTTTCTCTCTCTCTCTCTCTCTCTCTCTCTCTCTCTCTCTCTCTCATAGTATGGGCTACCTAACTACCTACCATATACTTATCCTCCAGTAATACTACGGCCATTGCCACCTATTTGAGTTTTGAGTTGGCTACAACACTCATCTGTATGGCACCTAGGTACAATTTGGCCAAATGGCGACAACATGTAGGTGATAATGGCCTCTGTTGTTGGTTAATGAAAACAGCTAATTTAATCCTCACAATGGTCATAATACAACAGTGGACCACAGAACATCATAAGATTCAATGGCTAGAGCCAGGTAATGGTGGAGGTAGCCAAAGCAAATTTTCAATTAGCACGAATTGTGCGATCCATTGCAGTCATTCAATTCGCTCTGGTCTAGTGCTCTGGCGTGGAAAATATTTTGTAACAACACTCCAAACGTTCAAATACCTAGGTGTTGGAACACCCTTTCCAGAAATTTTTCACCTCCCAAATATTTGTCTGTCTGCAAACCCCGGAAAAAATCATACTGCACAGGGAACCTCCACAGGGATTTTTCAACCACAGGGATTTTTCAATTGCAAAATCTTCACAAATATCCAAATTTGCAAAACCTCTATTGAGAATTTCCAATCAGCAAAACACGAAAAGAAGGTAGTGAAAGAAGCATCTCCACTAACAAAGGGCATAAATTGCACAGAATATTTTGAAGCTTAATCCATTGGTGTTTACAATTACTCCCTGTTAAGGCCCCCCCAGCCATACTGCTTAGTAAGTGGCACAAATTAGAGTGGAAGGGAAAAGGAACAGAGGAAGACCAAAGAAGCAATGGATGAACTGTATAAATGAGAATCTACACACGAAGGGAAAAGAGACTAACCCAAGAGCAAACCCAAAACCGAGCTGACTGGAAAAGACTGCCACGTAACACCGACCCCATAAATTTTCTATTTTTCTGCTGTCGTTTGCTGATTTTAAACCTGAATCGAAAGGCGAAAAGCATTTTTCTTGCGGCCATTCCGAACATCTCTATGCTTCCCCTATTTGAGAGATAAGAAACTAGGTAGGTACGTACCTAATAAACACCTGTGATATCTTTTCATTCAACCTCTGCTGCTAACCGCTATTTCCACTGCTAAGTATTATTTTCTCTGTTTAATCCGGTACACCTTATGATATGCCTCCTAACTTGGTCTTCCTACAAGTCCTAGTGTACCGGCGGGGAGTGGCTTCTGAAGGTGCGGAAGACGAGCTTGAATTGTGGTGAATGTGTACCGGGTGGTCAATTTATACTTGGGGGTTCCTGGTTTCTAATAATAGTGCTTGTTTGTTTATATTGCTTCCATAAGTCTGGAAAGTCTCCTTACTCCAGCAGTAGGCTACTACAATAAAATTATTATTCTGTTCAAAGTCTCAAATTATATTGAGGATAGAATTCCATACCTCGGCTGGGATTAAACCCACGCTCTCCTGTTTACCAGGCGAGTGTCTTGACCACTACACCACCGAGGCAGGCTTGAGTTTTGGAAGGACAAATCTCTGAGAACAAACCTTGTCCGTTCCGGATAAAATCCGCCCCGAACCCGTAGTCTAGCACTTACAAGCCAGATGCGGTACCAACCAAGCTAACTAGGCTGGCTCTATGGAGTTTAGCAAGAAATTTGATCAACACGAGACTTCTGTAACAATCTGTATAGAATCAATCTTCAAAGTATCTCATTACCTCTCAAGTAAATGGTTAGTGTATACTTAATGTACTACATACACCCTGTATATATGGATGTAAAAATATGTTAATAGCATGAAAAATGTTAACTGATGGAACTAGATGTTAGAACCAACATGGATATTGTGTTTATTAGGAATGTAGGTACCACTGGGAGATTAATATGTTGCATTTAATGTACTTGAATCAATAAATAACGCAGGCACATAATTAGATATTATGTATCTGCCATGAAACTGCATAGGTACTATAGCTATGCATGCTGGAAATGGATGAAATCACAATGTTTATGCTGTACTATCAGCAAAAAGAAGCAAAAGCCTTTTAAACCAAGGTATATTTTTTTACCATTACGTCACGTGAGCTCACGTGATCTGAGGGCAGTATCGCTATCATGAACGTAATTACCTACAATATTATGGGAAAACTTTGAACTACCTACATCTTCCTCACCCCCATGAGCTCGCGTGAGTTCACGTGACGTGATAGTGAGTTCACGTGACGTGTTTCTACCTTTAACTTTCTGCGACTCGCCGAGGACTGATAACTGGTGATGTGATGTATTCGACATGTTCAAATTTCAAAACGCAGTGTAGGATCTGAATATCGAAGGTAACGCCTTGTTACTTCCTGTATAGGCAATGTGCCCATCACCTCGCATCTTTCACTTCACGCAAAGTTGTTTGAAGATAACTTTTTTATCTGCCTATTGCCTACCTATTTACGTGCCAATAATATTATACGAAACGGCTTTTCCTCATGTATACCCTCCCACTGGTAGCAATCATTATCTCAGTAGAGTCTACCAGATTCTACATCTAGCCAATGGGGATTGGGTGTTGGAGCTCTATTCTGCAAATGTCAGGGACGGTGGGTTCTGCACACGTTGGGTGCTCACACCACCACGTCTCCGCTAATCTTAGCGACACATCTGACTTGCCCGGAGGGCGTGCAATTGCAAAGTCAGCGGCGAAAAGCCATAAAACCCGTCAGAAGTCCGAGTATTTGCAATGAGGAATTTTAAATTTACGAGTCGCGAGCGAGGCAGATTAGTATTGGATTTCTATTGGGATGCCGGGGTGTAAATGGAGGTTTTGTAATGTTTGAAATGGTAGCGTTTTGATGGTAACATTGGTACCTGCTGTGTTAGGTGGAACATGGTCCTGTTTAGATATTCTTTTAGGGAGATTACAAAAAAAAAAAAAAAATGGATGTCCTTAAAAATGTATACCTAGGTACGTATTAAAAAAAAATCCAGAATCTGGGAGAAGTATGTACCTATAAATACTTATGTAACTTTTTTTTTACTAGGTATATCAAAATAGCCTGGGTGTCAAACGTGCTGTCTATAACAAGTCCCATGTACTACCGATATGGAAGTACAAAAGCAAAACACATTCGAACGATATTTCCTATCCTAAAACTAATTGGAAGACTAAGCACATAATAATATGTACATAACATCAGAAATTAAGAATTTGGTGAACCAAACGAAAAAGAAGCACAAAAAAATTGATAGAAAAAAAAAATTCGAACATATTGATAAACGCAAATAAATCTCGCCGTAGTAACAATAGATGCCTGGGGCAATTCTGGGCAATACTCCACTATCCTGGGCAATACTGGTGGCTTACATAACCTCCTTAGCGTGGTTTGCCAAAAGCTAGGTTGCAAGGTAGGATTAGTTATTTATATTGATAAACGCAAATAAATCTCGCCGTAGTAACAATAGATGCCTGGGGCAATTCTGGGCAATACTCCACTATCCTGGGCAATACTAGTGGCTTACATAACCTCCTTAACGTGGTTTGCCAAAAGCTAGGTTGCAAGGTAGGATTAGTTATTGTAAATTTGAGAAACTTGGGACTCAGGGGCTTGTCTATTGTTCTCTTGCAGGAGGAGGGTGATTCTAAAAATTTTAATTAAACAGAAAAATTCAACCTTGTCAGAAAAAAAAAGTTTATTGCTAATTTGTTCTGTGTAAAACAATTATTTGGTTATCAGTTGTATCAAGGTATTTGCGATGGAAGATCTTGATAAAGAGATTTTGATAGTAGGTACCCAGATAGGTAATTGTTATTTTTGAAAAATAAATAAATGCGTTTTGGGCAATAAATTTACGTTTTGACCAACACAACGGCCTTGCAAAAACATACAAAGGTTTTTATCCTTTCTATCTAATAGGTAGGTACTTTATCCCCTTGCTTGCTCTGTCTCTCTGTCTTCTCTCTCTCTCTCTGTCTCTCTGTCTTCTCCCTCTCTCTCTCTCTCTTTCTCTCTCTCTTCTTCCTCCTCCTCTCTCTCTCTCTCTGTTTTCTCTCTCTCTCTCTCTCTCTCTCTCTCTCTCTCTCTCTCTCTCTCTCTCTCTCTCTCTCCCTCTCTCTCTCTTTCTCATAGTATGAGCTACCTAACCACCTAACATATACTTATCCTCCAGTAATACTACGGCCATTGCCACCTATTTGAGTTTTGAATTGGCTACAACACTCATCTGTATGGCACCTAGGTACAATTCGGCCAAATGGCGACAACATGTAGGTGATAATAGCCTCTGTTGTTGGTTAATGAAAACAGCTAATTTAATCCTCACAATGGTCATAATACAACAGTGGACCACAGAACATCATAAGATTCAATGGCTAGAGCCAGGTAATGGTGGAGGTAGCCAAAGCACATTTTCAATTAGCACGAATTGTGCAATCAGTTGCAGTGATTCAATTCGCTCTGGTCTAGTGCTCTGGTGTGGAAAATATTTTGTAACAACACTCCAAAAGTTCAAATACCTAGGTGTTGGAACACCCTTTCCAGAAATTTTTCACCTCCTAAATATCATACTGCACAGGGAACCTCCACAGGGATTTTTCAATCTCTTTGAAAATTGTGCAAATTGCAAACTTAGGAATTTTCAATTTCCAAAATCAACAGGAATTTCAGGAATTGCAAAATCTTCACAAATATCCAAATTTGCAAAACCTCTATTGAGAATTTCCAATTTGCAAAACCTGAAAAGAAGGTAGTGAAAGAAGCATCTCCACTAACAAAGGACATAAATTGCACAAAGAAGCTTTGAAGCAAAGAGGGTGTTTACAATAAAACTAAGTTCAGTATTTAAAATACATACCTACCTATGATTGTGTTAAAATATTATGCGGTAACAATAAATTGATAGGTAGGATTTAGGAACAATATGAAAATGAACCACATTTAATTTTACTTTCGAAATAGCCTTCAGAACCTGAAGTTCGGTTTCTCAAGGGCCAAGGGCCTTTATTAATCTCATAAGTTCAGAGCTCAAATTATGAGTTGAAGCTTGTGGGTTGCCTGGAATCATTAGATTATTGTATACTTCTAGGCCCTGTCAAATAATACCATGAATCCCAAGAGTTGTCAAAACATTAGCACTAAAACCTACCAACATGATAACTGATATGTACCGATTACCAGGAAGCTAGGCCCTGACAAATAATACCATAAATCCTTCTTTCAATTTACTCCGGCTCGGAAGCTTTGGGTAGCCATCCTTGGCATGAAAAAACGTGAGATTCAGTGAGAAACCTTTGTATTCGACATCTCTACGTGTGCTAGCCACGTACCAAGTAACAGGTAGATGCCTATCAGAGTGTTATCTTTTGATCAAATTGTCTAATTATAAGTAGATAAATACCTATAATTGATAAAGGGAATAAATGTAAAAAAAAGCCGGAGAATTCTGAAATACCTGGCGGACTGTGAAAGTACGTAATAACAATTATATTGCGACCACATTCTCACTTCGACGGGCCAAATTCTGATACACATCATCGCGATGAGTTTGAGCGATAAGAAATTTATAGTGCCGGGTTCACAAACATGGGCCTCCCGATAGATTTTAACTTGATTTGGTGTTGGATCGATCTTGTTTGAATTGTTATTACTATTGTTCACAATTAGCCTACTTCGCCTTATACAGTGCAGTAACATCCTAACCATCTTTTAGACTCATTACGAGAATTATGCTTATGTTACAGGGTGGACAGTTGGACATAGAATAGAATATACCTTGTTTTTCCTGCCCGCGAATAGGACTGAAAAGTCTCTTTACCCCAGCAGTCTAAAGAAGGTAGCTATCGTATATAAGTCTCGTATATCGTATATAATACATAGGTACAAAAGTAAGTTGACAATTACAAAAGTACAAAATAAATGTAATGGGACATGGGACACCTATCTATATAAGAGCATAGTTTATTCATATTTTTTTTTACCTGAATTACCTGTTGCTTAAATGTAGAAAAATTTTCTATGCCTCTGCACTTCTCGAGAAGTCAAAATTCAGTTAGAAGATCCCGTCCTTCATTGGCTATTAGCGGGTAGGTATCTAATTAAATTACTTACAAGTACCTAATACATGTCCTACATGACCTATCAACAAGTTATTTCCCTACAACTGGAAAGACAATGCTCCAAGCTTCCCAAGTTTTGAAAAAAGCAGAAATTTCAGAAGTCTCCATTTCGACCGACTTTCATATTAAAGGATGCGCTTGGGAATTCGAAGCGTTGAATTCCACCCAATTAGTATCCACTAACGAAGACCCAATAAACAAGAAACAAGAATCAATTATTTTCAGACCAAATACCGAAATGAGATCACTTACATTTCTGCCCACCTTACCTACGGTAGAAAAAAAAATCGGAATAATATTTGCCTCAAAATACTAAACTTGATTCAATCTGGATCATCAAAAAAAAAACTGCACTTTTTGGCAAAACTACTCTTCAAACCTTCATCATTAGTGATTTTCGAGGTGCTTTTTTTTTCTTGTTTACATTTTTCTAAACATGGCGATTTTATTCTTTATTTTTATTACTCGCTGAAACGTGATCTTATTTTTAGAGTTTTGCGTCAAAAATCAAAGTAAAATATTGATTAAAATCTTTGAAGAAGTGGGCACTTTGAGAATCTGAGATACCTACCTCTAATCAGATAAATAATTTTGGATGAAAACCATGACATAATCATGCGTACTTTGCTCCGTTAAAATAGATATAAAATAAGTACCTACTCCTAGGGTCCTAGGTAGGTATGTATTTAGAATTTAGATAGAGCTTCTCCCTGTCTTCTAGCTGTTGTTTTCATACTGGAAACCATCAATAGAGGTTAGGTATATGTACTTGGCCAAGCAGATAGGCACGGGGGATCCTTTTTGAATAAGCGGTGAGCCAAAAATACTTGGCGAATCCGTCTGAAACTACAATAAAATAATAGAATACATACACTATTAATGTGTACCTACAGATCTACATAATTGTTTTTTTTTTTTTTTTTTTTTTTTTTTTTTTTTTAAAAAAAAAAAACCCCCGCCGTAATCTGGAGTTGAACCCGTCAAAATGGTGGTATGATCGTCACCCGCAGCCATCAAATTGCAAGGACGAAATCAATAGTGTTAAAAGTCATTTGTTCACTCCGGCTCCACTAATCAAATTATCTCATAATTAGGTATTTATGCCGTATTTCCGCATATTATGTAGGTACCTATACATACGAATGGGTAGGTATTAGTCTGAGTTTCAGGCAAATTCAGGCGTCAGCCGTCAGAGCAATTTACTACATGAATTCGGAGCAATTGCAAGGACGAAATCAATAGTGTTAAAAGTCATTTGTTCACTCCGGCTCCACTAATCAAATTATCTCATAATTAGGTATTTATGCCTACATACGAATGGGTAGGTATTAGTCTGAGTTTCAGGCAAATTCAGGCGTCAGAGCAATTTACTACCTGACTTCGGAGCTATTTCCAACAAAGACCTAGGGTACCTTTCTCGTAGGTATAGGTTGGAATCTACCTAATACCTATCTACATAGGTAGGTACCTATCTACCTATAAAATAAACTAACGCGATGTCCAAGATCAAAGCTGAGGATCTCTTTGTTCCTAGTGAGTTGTATCCACCGCCCTGCGTTAAGTCTTAATTAATGTCATAATAATGAACTTTAAGCTCTAAGCTCCATCCAACTAGTGGCTGCTTCAATATTATCGATCTTATCCAATGTGAAATAGTCGCTAGGCTGATGGCAAAAATGATTTATGGACAATTTATTTAATATTGCCTATTGGCGATTGTAATTATTTCTATAAATGTGTTTTGTGTTTTCCTTCCACCACTCAGATGGAAGTTAGACGTTGCCTTTCATTCGAATGCCAGCCGATCTGGTGAGGATTGCTGTGGTGATGGCGTAAGACTGCAAGACAGATCATATTGGAATAGGTGACGGCCTGACGGTTAATCTCTATAGAATACGGCATCTACTAATCTTTATTTGATAGCTGTATCTTTATTTTTATAGACTTTTATGAGTTTTTTGTTTAGAAAAATAAGCTGGCATTTTTAGGTCACGAGTTCAAGAATTCGATAGCCGCATCCTAATGGCCAATAATTAATTTTATTAAATGGGATGAGCGATATAATTATTATTACTTTTCAATGGGACGTGACTCTGTCCAGAAACCTTTGACTCCTAGACGAGGGTTTACGATTCGTGTCTCTGACGAACAGGAATAATCAACCACTAGGCATAGTGGGTACTTAGTCTTCTTTTTCTTCGCATTTTCCCGTGTCCTAGAGTGGTCAGTTTTGAGCAGACATTTGGTTTTGGCTACAAATTTTATGCCCTCCGCACTCAACCTTTGCTATTTCTTTAGCAAGGGAAATTCAGGCTTGTATATGCTCCCTGTTTAGATTCTTCCAGCCAGACCAGCCAGACTAGGCTGGTCTACTTCCTGTTTAGGGTCCGCCAGCCATACTGCTTAGTAAGTGGCACACATTAGAGTGGAAGGGAAAAGGAACAGAGGAACACCAAAGAAGCAATGGATGAACTGTATAAATGAGAATCTACACACGAAGGGAAAAGAGACTAACCCGAGAGCACACCCAAAACCGAGCTGACTGGAAAAGACAGCCACGTAACACCGACCCCATAAATTTTCTATTTTTCTGCTGTCGTTTGCTGATTTTAAACCTGAATCGAAAGGCGAAAAGCATTTTTCTTGCCGCCATTCCGAACATCTCTATGCTTCCCCTATTTGAGAGATAAGAAACTAGATACCTAATATTACAAACCTGTGCTATCTTCTCATTCAAGCTCTGCTGCTAACCGCTATTTCCACTGCTAAGTATTATTTTTTCTGTTTAATCCGGTACACCTTATGATATGCCTCCCAACTTGGTCTTCCTACAAGTCCTAGTGTACCGGGCTTTATACGCTGTCTCTTCTGTTTAGATTCTAGCCTAGGGGGTAGGCCGGTAGCCGCTTCGAACTCGCGCTGCTCTGGTAAGCTTGATATATTATCTGCAGCGCTATTTCTTACGCTATTTTTTTCCGCTAAGCGCCATGTCTACTAACTATCGCAAACTTCTCTGCTAAACGCTATTACTTTTATTTAGCGCTAACTTTTCTGCCTAGCGCTATTTTCTCACCTACGCACCATTTCTACTAACTATCTCAATCTTCTCTGCTAAACGCTTTTCTTTCCTTTAGCGCTATTTCCTCAGCTAAGCGCCATTTCTACTAACTATCTCAATCTTCTCTGCTAAACGCTTTTCTTTCCTTTAGCGCTATTTCCTCAGCTAACCGCCATTTCTACTAACCATGTCAATCTTCTCTGCTAAACGCTTTTCTTTCCTTTAGCGCTATTTCCTCAGCTAACCGCCATTTCTACTAACCATCTCAATCTTCTCTGCTAAACGCTTTTCTTTCCTTTATTAAAAAAAAAAAAAAAATGCTGAAGAAATAAAAATGTGTTAAGAGGATTTTCATTATTATTTTTCTGAATTTGATCTACAACCTATTTTTCAAAAATTTCGCCTGCGGCGCTCTACTTTATTTTGCTCCTTTTAGTGTTCAGCTGTAATGTGGAGAATAAAGGTGTAGGTACCTAGATTTGTAGAAGGATCTAAAAATTATGTGTAGGATGTCAGACTGAAATAAATAAAGTCAAAAATTATAATTATTCACTATACAAGCTTCAGATAGGTACATGCTTTTTTGAAAAATTTCGCGTGTGGCACAGTAGATTTGAAGTTTGATGAGGCTGTGTTTCTGAAAGGTTGAATTTTTCTGATTTTTGTGTGTTAAATTAGCCAAAAAAATACGCCAAATTTGACGAGCTGTGGACAAATTCTTAAAAAAAAAGAAAAAAAAAATTGCCTGCGGCGCTATTTACTTCTGATTCATTTTCAATAAAACAGGGGGGGGGGGTCGGTAAGATTAGATGCTGTCTACAAAATTATACCTACTTTACAGCTAAAAAATGAATGCGACCCGCGGCCAACAACATAAGGTCCAATGCGGCCCGCGGTCACCTTGAGTTTGTGCACCCTGCTCACCTGCTCTAGATCATATTATTCGTATTCAGTCTAGCTATGGGTACAGTCGAGTGCAAAAAAATCAGGCCAGGAGGTCTTATCGTTCCGGAATCGAAGAGAGAAGAACAGGATAGCAGAAAATCAGCCGTTCCGAGAACGAACCTTATCTGTTTAGGTTTAGGATAGAGTTCGCTTTGGACGGGACTCGATCTCGCGACCTTATAGCGCTAACCAGACGCGCTACCTTTTCAAAACCAACTGGGCTGACAGAAGAAATTGTCGATAATGATAAAAAAATCCAATGTTCCGAATTTTTTGCACGTTAGTATAGGTACCTATATTATGATAGGTAGGTAGGTAGGTATACCCAGCAGTATATCAAGTATACCTACGACCTACGTGGATAGAAAAGGTTCAAACACCTCTAGGTACCTATACAAGATAGTCTTACAGGGGAAACGCCAACTTCTAATGAAACTAGGAAAAAGTACCGTAAATTACGTAAGTAGGTAACAAAATAATAAAAGAAGAGCCCCTGCAGTGTGTTGGTCTAAAACAACCACCCGTCCTAATTCACAGTTTAAATTCAATAAATTACTGATTTTCCATTGAAACGCCTCACGGCCTCATTTCGGGCCCCTCTCCTGATGTGACCATAGCCTTAAAATTTTCTACACTAGCGCTTTTAAGCATGAAGCGGAAAATAACCTGAACTACCTTCAAGATTTGACGCGTGGCGCGAATTTTTCAAATTTTGAAAATCAAAACAAATCTCAGCAACGTGCGTTTTGTAAGTGGTTTCTGAACTCAGATCCTCTGATTTTTAAATAATTTAAATTTATTAATTTTAATCGGGAATATTGGACCTAATAATGTGTCTGGTTTGATAAAAATGACCCTTTGCCCTGTGAGCTATTTATTCTGATCACCCGAGTGGTGAGTGTTTCAAAGTTGAATAAGTGGAAAAATGCTGACAAAGTTAATTATTTAATATTTTATTTAGAAGGACCGGCAAAATTATGTATTGATAAGTGCGATAAGTGCGTTAAGAGTTGTAAGATTGTTTCGTAAGGCTGTGCCATGTTGAATGGGCTCCTCTTGAACTACAGGAAGTTAAGGTTGTGCTAATTTTTAAGCAGAATAAACCCTTTATAAGTTACCAGCTACTTCCCTAACAACATTCTAGGTTGGGTAATTGTTTGGTAACTGTTGACCTTACGTAAGGCCAAATTACCCTACTTAGAATGTTGTTAGGGCCAAGCTGGTTAAAGGTCTTCTCCCCGTTTATAGACCAATAGCCAAACGCTAATTTCACCCCCAGTTCAACGTCCTCTAGCCCAAAAACGCTTGGCAGCTGGTTATCTGTCTGGAATTGTACATGGCGAATACATGAAGAATGAGGTGAAGAACCTGGGCAGGTTTATAGCGGTGATGAAGTTCCGACCCTTGATATGGCAGACGACACATTCCTATATGCTGGGTAAGTATGAGATTGGGTGTAACGTTGACGCGAGTATGCATTAAGAGTTGTAAGATTGTTTCGTAAGGCTGTGCCATGTTGAATTGGCTCCTCTTGAACTACAGGAAGTTAAGGTTGTGCTAATTTTAAAGCAGAATAAACCCTTTATAAGTTACCAGCTACTTCCCTAACAACATTCTAGGTTGGGTAGGTAATTGTTTGGTAATTGTTGACCTTACGTAAGGCCAAATTACCCTACTTAGAATGTTAATAGGGCTTAGCTGGTTAAAGGTCTTCTGCCCGTTTATAGACCAATAGCCAAACGCTAATTTCACCCCCAGTTCAACGTCCTCTAGCCCAAAAACGCTTGGCAGCTGTTAGATTCGAGATATATTATGTATGTACCTGTCATCAACTTATCACGGTATTTTTTCCCTCATTCTCTATTCCAGCGGACCGTATCGAGGATATCACTCCGGAAGAGTCCCTCCGTTCGAATCCCCGCTGTGACCGAAATCTCGTCCTGTACGGCTGGATCCGAGGTATTCCCCTTCAGGCCACCAGCTCCGTTCACATCCCCGGGTGTGGAGATGCTAGACTCGCGGACGTGGCTTTCCTACCTGACCCTTGTCCACTGCCGGAGGTGCATAAGAAGAGGTCTCTGGTGGACAAGGAGAGACTGTTGTATGCCCCGTTCTCGGGAGTGGGAGGGATTGTGTATGATAAGGATGCGGTGTATGTCGACCTTGCCGGAAGTCACTCCTTCCAGGTAATTGTTTTAACAGGTTTGATTGAGGGAACTGTACCTACCAAGGTCTTATCGTCCCGTAATCGAAGAGAAAGGAAATACAGGACAGGAAAAAGCCAGCTGTTCCGAGAACGAATCCTATCTGTTTATGATAATGTCCGCCCTGGGCGGGAATACAACCCGCGACCGAGCGCTTACAATTTAAATTTAAAATCCCGTTTCCATTTGTAGTCCGGAAACAAAAGTCGTGTTGTGTGTAGTGGGAAAACTCTAAATTATAATGCCTACTGAACACTCGAAAAAAAAAATCGCTTAAAACTCACGACAAGTGGGAACGAACTCTTCGGGGTGCTACACTCCTACCTAACTAGGACTGACATAACTCCAACCTAATTATCTTCCTTGACTACTAATTTTTATCTTGTGATTCTATATTTTCAGAACAATCGAGGTGGTAATAACGAGCTAGTGAGTAGCTTGATGGATACGAAGGACACTATAGAGAGTAAACTGGAGAAGAGTGAGCTTGTTCTGTTCTCTAATACGGAACCTATCCGCTCTGGAGAGTTTGACGAGTAAGTTTACTTTCATTATAAATCATTTGTGGTGAAGCTGAGTGCCTCTTCATACTTTTGCGGATATCACAGAATTACTAAGAGCCTCTTTTATTTATACCTTGTATGCGCTAGGTCGCGGGTTCGATTCCCGCCCATGACGAAATTTATCCTAAACAGATAAGGCTCGTTCTAGGAACGGCTGTTTACAGTTCCCTCTATCAAAATAACTTCTTTCTTAGAAGTCAGTATTGACTTGGGAAAAACACCTTTGGATATCTGTTATTTATAAAATAAATACCTTAATAAATAAAGAATTCAATTGAATTGAAAAAAAACTCTACTTATTTTTCAGACATGGCGCAATGTCAGGTGCAATATCCAGCGATGATTCTGATGATGAAAACGACGAGGATGATACATCTGATGATGACACGGAATCTGGACAGGGTAGTATGAAGAAATACAAGGAGCAAGTCGTATCCAGCCAGGATGGCAGGAAGAGGAGGAAGGTGATGTTTGATGATGATTTGGAGGACAATATGGATGATGACGATGAAACTGATGATGATAATGATGAGGACAATGAAGAAGAAAGTGAGGAAGAAGAGGAAAATGAAGAGGACGATGATGAAGAAAGGTAAGTGATTTAAATAGACCTAATTCAGTGAAAGTAAATAAGTAGTGATGGTAAATAGACATAATCCTCTTATAAGTATTATGTGCATTCTGATAAACTATCTCAAAAAAGAAAGATCTCAACAAGGAACAAGGACGAATCTTGGTCGTGGGTTTGATTTCTGCCCCACGTGGATTTGACCCTAAATAAATGTGTTTCGTTCTCGGAACTGCGGGTTTTCTCCTATCCTGTCTTCCTTCGAATTTGGCACGATAAGACCTTCGCTGTTACAGTACCCTTTATCAAACCTTTTCCTATATGTTCTTTGTATTGTTTCACAGTACCAAACCCACTGTTGTGCCTCAGCCCAGAATGTCGGACAAAGATTTGGCCATTCGACACAAGATATAATCCTCTGTATTACTCGGCTCGTAATTCGTCTACACCTACAGTTTCTAATTTCTACCAAGGTTGGAAATGTTGCCACCTTCACTCTGAAGTCGAAACCACGTGCCTCTCCTTCCCCTACAGCTTTCATAACACGATGGTTTATCATCTATTATTTACCACAGAAAAAAAGTACAAAACCAAGGTTAAACGCTTTTAAAGATTAAAATTTTGAGTGCAACCTTCCTGCTTCCCGGAGGAAATATGGTAACAATGAGAGAGAAAAAAAACCTTGCCCCCTTCTCACTCGTCTCTTCTTTCCCCTCTTCCTCATTTGTTACCTTTTTCCTCTTATCCTGTCCCCCCTTTTTTTGTACCCTTTACTCAGTTAGTTAATTTCCACCTCTTTCATAATCCCGAGATGTAGGGGCTCTCAAAAGTTCGCTTTTTTAATGAATGGAGGGATGTACTTTTTTTTAGTTGTGTTACGTCAGGGACATAAGTGGCATTAGAGTGCCCTGTGAACATACGTTATACATGTATGTAGGTGAACTGAAAAGCCAATTTGAAGTTCTTTTTGTTGGAGGGAAAACAAAAGGCGTTGGGTTGCTCAGAGTTTGAGAGAGGAAAGCGTAGCGTAGAAGAACAATAGGGGAGGCTTTTGGACGCTTTGGGAGGCTTTTGAACTCTTTCAAGTACTCGCATGTATGAGTGGGGTGTACTTTGCCATTCAACAAGTTGGCGGTGAAGAACAAAGAGAATCAAAGTTCAAGCGAAAGTGTACCTGATGGCCTGTAATGGTCAGACGCCTCGCAGTCTGGAAACTCTGGGTTCGATCAAGGGATCTGTGCGAGAGCTAAATGTTAGCAATATTGATTGTTCGAGTTGCTTGTGTTCTGTTGACCAGCAGTGCCTAGTCTATCAGTGAGGTTTATTGTTCCTTTGAATACCCTTGGTGCAATTACCGGACACAAGATTACCAGTGCTCTGGCTGGTTTGAACAGTAAGGAGGAAGAGGAAGAAGAGCAGGAGGATAGTGCTTTCTCTGATGAATCAGCAGATGACAACAGTTCTGATGAAGATGAAACTGTGGAACCCAAGGTAAATATTCATAAATATAAACTTTTTCTTCTTCTTGCAGAGAAATTTCGACAAAAATCACCCTTTTACTCAAAGGACCAGGTATATTTTCACCCATTTCTCGAGTTTTGAATTTTGAACCCATTACACCACTTTTTCTTTCCAGAAAGGTTTTCTATAAGTACTTAGTGAGAAAGTAAAAATTGTGAACAAATGACACTTGGAGACCTTGAGGATGAGTTTTATTAGCCTAGCCATAAAGAAAACGGACATACCTGAAATATATAAGGAACTATGTAAGAGCTACCAGAAATAGGGGGTTCTCACTCTTTGTTTTGACCCCTTTTTGTTAGTGTTGCTCGAATTTCGGATTTACTTTTAAATGGTTATACCGACCTCTGTAGAATCTAGCAAGCCATTTTGAATTTGCAGACTCACAAAGACTCCAAGAATCCAGAGGAAGACACTGGACTCAACTGGAAATCTGATCTGGCCCAGAAAGCCGCCAGTGCATTCCTTGAGAGACAGGCTAACATTGTGAACCTAGCCAAATATGTGTATGGTAAGTGAGACAGGTTTAATAGACCGAACTCTAATGATAGCCATAAAGAAAACGGACATACCTGAAATATATAAGGAACTATGTAAGAGCTACCAGAAATAGGGGGTTCTCACTCTTTGTTTTGATCCCTTTTTGTTAGTGTTGCTCGAATTTCGGATTTACTTTTAAATAGTTATACCGACCTCTGTATCTGTAGAATCTAGCAAGCCAATTTGAATTTGCAGACTCACAAAGACTCCAAGAATCCAGAGGAAGACACTGGTCTCAACTGGAAATCTGATCTGGCCCAGAAAGCCGCCAGTGCATTCCTTGAGAGACAAGCGAACATTGTAAACCTAGCCAAATATGTGTATGGTAAGTGAGACAGGTTTAATAGACCGAACTCTAATGGTTGCCTGCGAGGGAGCTTTGCTCGGGACATTTGATGTGACGTCATCGCCTACGGGAGCGTATGCTGTGACGTCAAAGTTCACGATTTAAGTACCGGTATTTTTTAAATCGTTTTATCTCGGGATCTAGAAGTCGTAGGAGAAAAAGAAAAATTCCGTTGGTCCTCATTTTTCCTGCTCTATTACTTTGACACATCACCCAAGCAAGCGCAACTGTTCTATTACAAAAGTACAAAACAAAAGTAATAGGACATGGGACCTATCTATGAGATTTTAGATACCTAATAGAAATAAGGATACCTAGTTAAAGAGTATAAAGAGCATAGTTTATTCATAATTTATTTTACCTGAATTACCTGTTGCTTAAATGTAGAAAAATTTTCTATGCCTCTGCACTTCTCGAGAAGTCAAAATTCAGTTAGAAGATCCCGTCCTTCATTGGCTATTAGCGGGTAGGTATCTAATTAAATTACTTACAAGTACCTAATACATGTCCTACATGACCTATCAACAAGTTATTTCCCTACAACTGGAAAGACAATGCTCCAAGCTTCCCAAGTTTTGAAAAAAGCAGAAATTTCAGAAGTCTCCATTTCGACCGACTTTCATATTAAAGGATGCGCTTGGGAATTCGAAGCGTTGAATTCCACCCAATTAGAAAGACAATGCTCCAAGCTTCCCAAGTTTTGAAAAAAGCAGAAATTTCAGAAGTCTCCATTTCGACCGACTTTCATATTAAAGGATGATGCGCTTGAGAATTTGAAGCGTTGAATTCCACCCAATTAGTAGGTATCCACTAACGAAGACCCAATAAACAAGAAACAAGAATCAATTATTTTCAGACCAAATACCGAAATGAGATCACTTACATTTCTGCCCACCTTACCTACGGTAGAAAAAAAAATCGGAATAATATTTGCCTCAAAATACTAAACTTGATTCAATCTGGATCATCAAAAAAAAAACTGCACTTTTTGGCAAAACTACTCTTCAAACCTTCATCATTAGTGATTTTCGAGGTGCTTTTTTTTTCTTGTTTACATTTTTCTAAACATGGCGATTTTATTCTTTATTTTTATTACTCGCTGAAACGTGATCTTATTTTTAGAGTTTTGCGTCAAAAATCAAAGTAAAATATTGATTAAAATCTTTGAAGAAGTGGGCACTTTGAGAATCTGAGATACCTACCTCTAATCAGATAAATAATTTTGGATGAAAACCATGACATAATCATGCGTACTTTGCTCCGTTAAAATAGATAAAATAAGTACCTACTCCTAGGTAGGTATGTACCTATTTAGAATTTAGATAGAGCTTCTCCCTGTCTTCTAGCTGTTGTTTTCATACTGGAAACCATCAATAGAGGTTAGGTATATGTACTTGGCCAAGCAGATAGGCACGGGGGATCCTTTTTGAATAAGCGGTGAGCCAAAAATACTTGGCGAATCCGTCTGAAACTACAATAAAATAATAGAATACATACACTATTAATGTGTACCTACAGATCTACATAATTGTTTTTTTTTTTTTTTTTTTTTTTTTTTTTTTTTTAAAAAAAAAAAACCCCCGCCGTAATCTGGAGTTGAACCCGTCAAAATGGTGGTATGATCGTCACCCGCAGCCATCAAATTGCAAGGACGAAATCAATAGTGTTAAAAGTCATTTGTTCACTCCGGCTCCACTAATCAAATTATCTCATAATTAGGTATTTATGCCGTATTTCCGCATATTATGTAGGTACCTATACATACGAATGGGTAGGTATTAGTCTGAGTTTCAGGCAAATTCAGGCGTCAGAGCAATTTACTACCTGACTTCGGAGCTATTTCCAACAAAGACCTAGGGTACCTTTCTCGTAGGTATAGGTTGGAATCTACCTAATACCTATCTACATAGGTAGGTACCTATCTACCTATAAAATAAACTAACGCGATGTCCAAGATCAAAGCTGAGGATCTCTTTGTTCCTAGTGAGTTGTATCCACCGCCCTGCGTTAAGTCTTAATTAATGTCATAATAATGAACTTTAAGCTCTAAGCTCCATCCAACTAGTGGCTGCTTCAATATTATCGATCTTATCCAATGTGAAATAGTCGCTAGGCTGATGGCAAAAATGATTTATGGACAATTTATTTAATATTGCCTATTGGCGATTGTAATTATTTCTATAAATGTGTTTTGTGTTTTCTTTCCACCACTCAGATGGAAGTTAGACGTTGCCTTTCATTCGAATGCCAGTCGATCTGGTGAGGATTTCTGTGGTGATGGCGTAAGACTGCAAGACAGATCATATTGGAATAGGTGACGGCCTGACGGTTAATCTCTATAGAATACGGCATCTAGGTACTAATCTTTATTTGATAGCTATATCTTTATAGACTTTTATGAGTTTTTTGTTTAGAAAAATAAGCTGGCATTTTTAGGTCACGAGTTCAAGAATTCGGCTGATCCTTGTGGAATTCTAGGAATCTAAAGGCAATATTCCAGCCTAGTTAGCTTGGAAGGTAGCGCGCCTGCCTTGTAAGCGCTAGGTCGCGGGTTCGATTACCGCCCGGGGCGAATTTCATCCTGAACGGATAATTTTTCTAGGAATGGCTGGCTTTCTCCTATCCTGTCTTCCTTCTCTCTTCGCTTTCGGGACCATAAGACCTTAGCAGTTATAGTTCCCTCTATCAAAAAACTTCCTAAAAAAAAAAGTTGTTCCAGGAACGCAACCCTGGCGTGCCCAACAAAACAGTCGGGCCGCTCGCGACCGCAGATTCTTTCAATTCCTCACGGTTCAATCCTTTGTCGGACCGACCTAGACCCTAAGGACAAAATCTCAGCCGCGAGACGACACAAGATTACCAGTGCTCTGGCTGGTTTGAACAGTAAGGAGGAAGAGGAAGAAGAGCAGGAGGATAGTGCTTTCTCTGATGAATCGGCAGATGACAACAGTTCTGATGAAGATGAAACTGTGGAACCCAAGGTAAATATTCACAAATATAAACTTTTTCTTCTTCTTCTTCTTCTTCTTCTTCTTCTTCTTCTTCTTCTTCTTTCAGAGAAATTTCGACAAAAATCACCCTTTTACTCAAAGGACTAGGTATATTTTCACCCATTTCTCGAGTTTTGAATTTGAACACATTACACCACTTTTTCTTTCCAGAAAGGTTTTCTACGCGGAGGTCACCAAGAAGCTCAAACTGACCGGAGTTCCCATGAAGATCTACAAGAAGACAGCGTTCATCAAGGACATGTTCAATTCGACCCTGGAGGTGGCCAAATTTGAGGGCGCCAAAATTCGGACCGTGTCGGGGATTCGAGGCCAGATTAAGAAGGCCCTGAATAAACCCCAGGGGGCGTTCCGAGCCACGTTCGAAGATAAGATTATGCTGAGTGGTAAGTTTCTGAATAGGAAGATTTTTTTTTTTAGGTTTGACAGAGGGAATTGTAACTGCTAAGGTCTTATCGTCCCGAAATCGAAGAGAAAAGGAAGACAGGATAGGAGAATATTCCGAGAACGAATATTATCCGTTGAGGATAAAATCCGCCCCGAGCGAGAATCGAATTGGCTAAGCGCTTACTTGGCAGACGCCCTACCAACCAAGCTAATTAGGCTGGTAAAAACTTGGAACTTGATTTGTTCCTTCTAAATGGGGAAAAAACTTCAACACACACATCTATGTTTGTCTCAAAATTTACTGAAATTCTTTATCAAAATCCTTCTGCTTCCCCAGATATCGTGTTCTGTCGTACCTGGTACAAGGTGGACATTCCCAAGCTGTACAACCCCGTCACTTCACTGCTTCTACCCCCGGAACAGAAGGATAGCTGGACTGGAATGAAGACCACGGGGCAGTTGAAACGAGAGAGGGGTCTGCATAACGACCCGCAGTTCGATAGCATGTACACGGTAAGTAAAGTGAAGAGGACTGGTGTGTACAGCACACGAGCTTCTATTACGTTAAGAAAGGCCAAAGGAAAAACTTCTTTAGGGCTATTTTCCAACCCATTTTTTACAGAACTATCTAAGAAACCTAAGACCGTCTTTTTAGTGATGGTTTTACCCTCCATTTGGCGAAAAGCTACCCACTTACTCACATACTGAGGACGTCACATTAATCTAACACAGCTGGGAAAAGCCAACAGCACATATCCGTGCTGGGAGGGGGTTGAGGAGGAGTGAGAGAGCCTGAGGGACTGTACGCTTCATCCCCGGGATTCTTCGCTTCCTGTAAAACAAAATTGAAACATTCCTATTCAAACATTACAATCAAAGTTATTGAATCTAAAATTCGGACCATCCTTTAAAAGACCCACCAAATCTAATACTTACCTACCTTTTGACTCACTTTAGTGAGCTTGAAACAACCATTCGACTTGAAAATTGGCATGCACAATTGCACATGAAGTGTATTTTGGGTGATAAAAGGGAGAAATTTCATTCTAAAACTCATGAAAGCTTTCTTCTTTTCTTCAAAATTTTAGAGGGACAAATTTAATTTTAAAACTAATGAAACCCTTTTTTTCCTTCAAATTTTAATATCTTTATTAAATATTTCCTCTTTTCGCTTTAAATATCAAGAAGAAGAACTTACCTTATCCTCAACATCCACCGCACTACTGAACACAGTAGACGCTATGGACTGAATTTCCTTCTCTCGGTCCGCTATCTTCCTATTCAGCTCTTCCAGCGTCTTGGCAATCTCCGTACCAGGGACCGCGGGTTTGAGCCCCGCTCCTGGCAGAAGAGGAGGTGTGGTGCTTCCCCCTACGTCGGAGGCGGGGGAGTATGGCTCATCTTCACCCGGGTCGTACGGTTCGTCCTCGTCCGCTGGGATGTCCAAGTCTAGATCCACTGGGGGCAGACAATGAGGATATTTAAGTAATTGAAGATTATTATTAATATTATTTTTTTATAATCAATGGAATAAGTTTGTATTAACTTATTTTGTTGGTACACACACTTGGTAAAACCAAATTTAGGATCTATTTTTGCTTGTTTGCCATGCAAAAGATCCGAGTTTTGATGTCCGCGGTAGACGAAATTTCGATTACCAATATTCCTCATGTTCTCGTATCAACCCAGCATTTTGTTTACAGAAAGAAAAAAAAATCTTTCAGTGAATCTTTCACAGTAATACTTAAAAGGGGAAACCAGCTCCTAATATGGTAAGTTTTGTCTCTTCCGACCCATATCAGGGAAAAATTACAGGATGGATGGTGGATATGCTAAGACACTGACAGCAAGTCTAAGGAACGATCCTTGTGAATAAAAATCTACTAAAGCTGAAATAGCCTGAAATCTGTATTGCTACGAAGAAAATCGGCAGTAAAAAAAAAAAAAAAAAATCTTCGGATAACTTACATGTCTCCTCAGGTGCAGCCGGCAGAAAAAAAAAAAAAAAAAAATCTTCGGATAACTTACATGTCTCCTCAGGTGCAGCTAGGGCCACTTTGATCTTCTTGGTAGGAGGAGGCGGGGTGAAACTCCGGGGTGGCGTAAAACTACGCGGTGGGGTGTAACTCCTGGCTTCATCCACCTGGGAAAACAACAAACACAATGTGTTCACTTATATTCCTTGCTAGAGTGGAGTCCTAGAGACAAATTAGCACCAAAAGGAAGGCCACCCAATAGATGGGAGAAAGATTTGAAGAAGACAGCGAATAAAAATTAGATGGAGAAGTCAATTTGTAACTTTGTCCGGAGGAAGATGGTAAACAGTAGGGTTGAAATCAAGATAATTAATAGCCAGCCTAGTCAGCTTAGTTGGTACAATTTTGTTAGAGCTCATTTTGAGGGAGATTTCTTCAGTGGGAGATTTTGTAATCGCGCCAGCCTAGTTAGCTTGGTTGGTGGCGCGCCTGCCTTGTAAGCGCTAGGCCGCGGGTTCGATTCCTGCCCGGGGCGGATTTTATCCTGACGGGATGATGTTCGTTCTCGGAACGGCTGGCTTTTGTAAGCGCTAGGCCGCGGGTTCGATTCCCGCCCGGGGCGGATTTTATCCTGATGGGATAATGTTCGTTCTCGAGGCGGTAAGCGCTAGGCCGCGGGTTCGATTCCCGCCCGGGGCGGATTTTATCCTGGATAATGTTCGTTCTCGGAACGGCGCTAGACCCGGGTTCGATTCCCGCCCGGGGCGGATTTTATCCTGATGGGATAATGTTCGTTCTCGGAACGGCTGGCTTTCGTCCTACGGCATAAATTAAGTTAAGGTTCAGCCAGCCTAGCTAGCTTAGTTGGTAGTGCGTCTGCCTTGTAAGCGCTAGGCCACTGGGCTCGATTCCCGGGGCGGATTTTATCCTGATGGGATAATGTTTGTTCTCGGAACGGCTGGCTTTCTCCTATCCTGTCTTCCTTCTCTCTTTGCCAGCCTAGTTAGCTTAGTTGGTAGTGCGTCTGCCTTGTAAGCGCTAGGCCGCGGGTTCGATTCCCGCCCGGGGCGGGGATAATGTTCGTTCTCGGAACGGCTGGCTTTCCTCCTATCCTGTCTTCCTTCTCTCTTCGATTTCGGGACGATAAGACTTCTACCTTGTAAGCGCTAGGCCGCGGGTTCGATTCCCGCCCGGGGCGGATTTTATCCTGATGGGATAATGTTCGTTCTCGATGGAAGCGCTAGGCCGCGGGTTCGATTCCCGCCCGGGGCGGATTTTATCCTGATGGGATAATGTTCGTTCTCGGAACACCTAGGCCGCGGGTTCGATTCCCGCCCGGGGCGGATTTTATCCTGATGGGATAATGTTCGTTCTCGGAACGGGTTATAAGCGCTAGGCCGCGGGTTCGATTCCCGCCCGGGGCGGATTTTATCCTGTAAGCGCTAGGCCGCGAGTTCGATTCCCGCCCGGGGCGGATTTTATCCTCATGGGATAATGTTCGTTCTCGGAACGGCTCGCGCTAGACCCGGGTTCGATTCCCGCCCGGGGCGGATTTTATCCTGATGGGATAATGTTCGTTCTCGGAACGGCTGGCTTTCTCCTATCCTGTGTTCCTTCTCTCTTCGATTTCGGGACGATAAGACCATAGCAGTTACAGCTCCCTCTGTCAAACCTCTTGAAAAAAAAAAATCAAAATCAAATCATGAATCTTTGTGGTAAAGAATTAAGTGCTTCCTTTACTATTAATTTTCATCTACTCATATCATTTTACAGTGGTAATGCCGCCACTGGTAACTACTCGATTAAAGTAACTACTCATAGTACTCATTCGTCATCACAAGGCTGAGTGTACCCCGAACTCCAAGCACAGAGCCGAAAAAACTTCGAACCTGGGACCTCCGGCGTGCAAGCCTAGTGTGATACCCACTCGGCCACGGAGGTCACCACTTAATTTAGTGGCTAATTATTAAACCTTATGGGGTATATACTTGTAGGCTACGCCATTAGAATGCCAATGGCTCTCACCTTGGTAGACATTCGTCGCTTGATCCTAGGCAGTGGCGGAGAGTGAGAGGCGGATAGGGAGAGATCATCAGAGTCCAATCTACTGTTGAACTTGACGCTGCGATTCCTGACTAGAACTCCGAGCAGGAGGGCGGGCCGGTATTCATCAAACCCGGGACCGTTGAGTGGCAGGAGTACCTGGGAACCGCGAGAGAAGGCATGAGAATTTAGCACGAGATTTTTTTTTTAATTGTACCATCGCATCGGCTAGGACTAGATAGTCATTGTCTCAAAAGAACAATGTCAAAATGTGTTTCAAAAAGCTTCATTGCATCTGCGAAACACTGAGGTTAAGTAACGTTGTGCTTGTGCGAGGTGTGCACCTGAATGGGTAATCGACTTGAACACACATGATATACTGATAGCTGTTTTGAATTGCACTCAACTGTTGAGGGAAAAAACAAGACAGCATAAGACCTAAAATATGAAGAGCTTTTTTTTTTTTTTTTTTTTTTTTTTTAATACGAAATTTTTCCGTAGAAAATATCAGCTTCTTACAGGAGCTTAGAAAATCTATTTCCTTACCTCATGTGCCGAAGCTTTGAACTTGGTGACTTCGGTCATGAAGAGGAATCCCTCCCAGCACTGTCCCGGGATATCCTCAGGCGGTGGCGTATCTATGTTCACCGTAGAGGTCGGCTCTCTATCTGACTGATCCGATTCGTCTCTACTCTCCTGGGTGGGGGGTGGGGTCTCCTCTATCACAGGAGGGAGCGGTAAGGGATCGTCCATGATGATACGAACCTGGAATTGAAATTGAAAGAAATCGTAAAGTTAAATCTGATAGTTGCCAGCCTAGTTAGAAGGTAGCGCGTCTGCCTTCGATTCCCGCCCCGGGCCGAATTTTATCCTGTATCCTGAACAGATAAAGTTCGTTCTCGGAAAGGCTGACTTTCTCCTATCCTGTCTTCCTTCTCTCTTCGATTTTGGGACCATAAGACTTTAGCAGTTACAGTTCCCTCTTCCCTCTATCAATAGATAAATTTAAATGGCCGGGAGGTTCTGGGTTAGGGGTGCACTCAGCTTCGTGAAAACTACTGAATAGCTACTTAACTCGAGTAGCGACCCGTGGCGGCATTGCCAATGTAAAAAGACTAGTGAAAAATGGGTACTGATTCCAAAGGAGGCACTTAGTTAATGCTATGATATCCACAAAAGTGAAAAGGCTTTTCCTTAAGTACCACAGCTTAAGTTCATAATGGAGCAGTTGCAAATGGGTAAAAATTATTAATAAATGGTTAATTCCTACGTAAAAGGTAGTGAAACATCCAAATCTGAGGTCAAAACTCCAAAAAAATAACTGTAAAAGGTCGAAAATTCAAATTTCATTTTCCGTTTTAATGAATGAGTTCAAAGATGTGTGACGTCAGACTTCAGGCAGTTGTCTCGCTAGGTAGCGCCAGTATGCAAGCGCGCTTGCGGAGCAGCAAAAAGAACTGCGCAGAAACGTATGCGCACAAACACATTAATGTGTTGCCTGCGAGGGAGCTTTGCTCGGGACATTTGATGTGACGTTATCGCCTACGGGAGCGTATGCCGTGTTCACGATTTACCGATATTTTTTAAATCGATTTTTTTCGGGATCTAGAAGTCGTAGGTGAAAAAGAAAAATTCCGTTGGTCCTCATTTTTCCTGCTCTATGACTTTGAAACATCACTCAAGTAAGCGCAACTATTCTATTCCATTCCAATTTGATTTGGAAACATAACATACCTCATTAGGGTCCTTCTGCGGGGGTTTCTCCTCTCCGGATCCCGGGGACAGTTTAGTCTCAAACAGTCCCGAGTCTTTGGTACTCGAGGAAGCCTCATCCGACTTCCTGTCTCTCTCCTTCTCCTTGTGATCCTTATCTCTGTCCTTGTCTTTATCCTTCTCCTTATGATGGGACGAATGTTTCTTGTGGCGAGAGTGAGAGCCTTTTTTTTTTTTTTTTTTTTTTTTTTTTAATACGAAATTTTTCCGTAGAAAATATCAGCTTCTTACAGGAGCTTAGAAAATCTATTTCCTTACCTCATGTGCCGAAGCTTTGAACTTGGTGACTTCGGTCATGAAGAGGAATCCCTCCCAGCACTGTCCCGGGATATCCTCAGGCGGTGGCGTATCTATGTTCACCGTAGAGGTCGGCTCTCTATCTGACTGATCCGATTCGTCTCTACTCTCCTGGGTGGGGGGTGGGGTCTCCTCTATCACAGGAGGGAGCGGTAAGGGATCGTCCATGATGATACGAACCTGGAATTGAAATTGAAAGAAATCGTAAAGTTAAATCTGATAGTTGCCAGCCTAGTTAGAAGGTAGCGCGTCTGCCTTCGATTCCCGCCCCGGGCCGAATTTCATCCTGTACCCTGAACAGATAAAGTTCGTTCTCGGAAAGGCCGACTTTCTCCTATCCTGTCTTCCTTCTCCCTTCGCTTTCGGGACGATAAGACCTTAGCAGTTATAGTTCCCTCTATCCAACCTCTTTCCATACCCGAGTGGATATCACACTAAGCTTGTACACTGGAGGTTCCGGGTTCGATTCCCGACAGTAAAAATGTCCCAGTTACAAGATTTGACCCAAACGCATTCAACAACAGAGATAAGTAAAACCATGTAAAAATGAGTGTTATGAAAAGGCTTTACCTTACCACAGATAAAGTTCATGATTTGTATTGTTTTGTACAAAACTTATGGTACCATGAGATTAATGTGATCTCAGGTATTTCCTTAGTCTTAATATGATGGTATCTTTAGACAAAATAAATTGAGAAATCACGTTCATGATTTGATTTGGAAACATAGCATACCTCATTAGGGTCCTTCTGCGGGGGTTTCTCCTCGCCGGATCCCGGGGACAGTTTAGTCTCAAACAGTCCCGAGTCTTTGGTACTCGAGGAAGCCTCATCCGATTTCCTGTCTCTCTCCTTCTCCTTGTGATCCTTATCTCTGTCCTTGTCTTTATCCTTCTCCTTATGATGGGACGAATGCTTCTTGTGGCGCGAGTGAGAGCGAGAGCTATGTCTGTCTCTGTCTCGACTTGAAGATCGGGACCGTCGCTTCTTGCTTGAACTTGACCTTGAGAGAAAAGGGAGGCAAGGTTTTCGGTTAAAATTTCCCACAAAAATTACTTGAATTTACCATTTTGGGTTGTAAAAGATAACTTTATTTGCTTTTTCCAATGAACCTTGTATAACAGACTTGAAAAAGTAGATAATTAATAATCACAATACTCCATGTCACTACTCGATGAAAGTAGTCGCGATGAAAGTATTATCCTCACGAAGCTGAGTTCACCCAAAACCCCAAACACAGACCCGAAAAAATTCGACCCCGCTGGGAATCGAACCCGGGACCTTCAGAGTGCAAGCCTAGTGTGATACGCACTCAGTCATGGAGGTTGTTACAGATCCCCAATTTTTTGACTCTGTCAAAAAATCAAACTCGGGACCTCTGCTTCGCAGCATATTGCGAAGTGCAATCTTTGTGTACTACACAGCTATACACTGGGCTACAGCCGACATCAACAGCGTTTATTTCTTAGAACTTTTCTACATGAGTCTAAAATATGGCTTCTAAAGTTCTTACCTGGATTTACTTGAAGAGCTCGATGACTTCTTACTGCCACTGCTACTGCTCTTACTACCACTACTTCCCGAGGACTTGGCATCTTTCTCCAGAGAACTCTTCAGTTCTGCTAGCAAGGATTGCTTCTTGGTTTTCTCTTCGGGAATGATGTTGGATTCAGAGTCCAGAGTGGGAATCGAAGACTTTTCCGATTCTATGATCTCTTCACCTGGAGAACGAAAAACACGAGAAAATTAGTTAGAGGAACGATGTTACCAAAAGAGGATTTAACTGTGTTAAGCATGATTGCCTGTAAATATCTCATTCCCTGATTGATACATTTTGTTTTGTAGTCTTAGCTCGCTTAGGTAGTGCGACTGTCTTCTAAACGCTGGATCGCGGGTTCGATATTGATCCAGGGCGAACGTAATCCTACACTGATCAGGGTTCGTTCTCGGACCGGCTGGCTTTCTTCTATCCTGTCCTCATTTCGGGATGACTTACACCTCTATTGTTACAATTCCCTTTATCCTATCTCTTGAAAATAATCTTCTTTTTCTTCGCCTTTTTCCGTGTACAGACGGGGTCGGCGTTCTTCGTCAGCCTCTCAATCAGCCTTAACTAGGGTGATTGCTTTGGGCTGACCCTTGGTTTTGACTACAAATTTTACGAGTAGGTGCCCTTCGCACTCAACCTTTGCTATTTCTTTAGTGCTGCTATATCTCTTGAAAATAATAATAATGAAAATTTTACCTTTATGTGATTTCATCACAATGGTCTTATTGAGCGCCATATTCTCCAGCTCATTTTTCTTGATCATCTCGAGCTGGTGTTTGGCCTCCCTCTCCCTCCACTGAGCCAGCTCCTGTGATGCCATCTCGTCCGGGCTCAGCCTAACCAGCTGATGAGGGCTGATCGACTTATCAGCCAGCTTATGGAACAGGGTGAGGTTCTTCACGTCTTTCACGTTGAATTCGATGCTACGATATTTGGACTTGTACTTCATCCCGGTGTCCTTGTTGAAGAGGAGATAGAGCTCTTCTTCTATCTCCGTGCATAGCGCTACGACCTGCAAGCGAGAAATATGACGATATCCATTACCTAGTTAGTGCTGAAATATGTTAACTTACCCATTGCTTTAGTGATGCCCACACACTTGCCATGGAACCAATTATCACATGAATCACAGCATATCATAAATCTGAAACAAGAAATAGGTAAGTAGGTACAAATTGCAATTTCCAATAGGATATCAGCAGCTAAAACCTCATATCATATTGCACATTTCCGAACGACACAAAATGTCCCTGTAGCCTGTAGGCAATGTAATTTAAATGAGTGGGGTTTTCCCGAACGACAAGTTTCCTTTTAAGTAAATACTATCAGGAAACCGGCCATCAGATTTATGTTAGTAATTATTATTAGTACACGGTGTTTCATACCGTTCCATGTTAATATTGTGTTAGCTATGTTACCTATTGTACTAATTATTCTTGCTATATTTTATGCTGAAATGTTAAACATGTCTGCCTGTCTAAATAAACAATAACCCCCCCAACTGTGAAGAGGATAAATTACTGGTGTTCTTCTTTTCAAGGTGAATCTTCACAAGGTCAAGTCAGAATCTATCAGAAATGTTGGTCAATTTTCATACAGATAAAGAGCCCTTGCTCCAGAAGGTGTGTCAATGGACTAATACTATTATCAGGATCAAAACTTCCCAAGGGCCTCAATATTTCCAGGATACTCTGCTCTATCTGCAAAACATAACGCAGTATAGCACCAGAGCACATAATCTGAATCTCCTGGAAATTCCAAGACACAGGACTCGGGTATATGGTAATTCTTACCATGTATCTGCAGTTAGATTATGGAATTCTCTTCATAGGGATATAAGAGACTCACAAAGTCTAGGAGCATTCAAGACCTCCCTGGTGAAATATCTTAAAGGCTCACAGTGAAAAAACTATTTAGTGGTTGGGTGGAAGAACTCCTCTAGGAGAACCCTGCCACTTAAAAGAAAGCCGTAAAAAAAAAAAAAAAAAAAAAAAAAACAAACTTCATTCTGCGTCTCACCTATGTTGTTGAGGCTTCTGACAAAATCGCAGCACAAAGTCTGTCAGGATCATCCTCAGAGTTCCAACTAGCGTCGATTTCATCAGGCCATTTCATCATCATTCATCCACTGCAGCCACAGACTCCGTGGATTCCTGCAAGAGATAAAAGCGAAATCAATAGAAATAGCTAATAAAATGGAGCAGTTGCAAATGGGTAAAAATTATAAATAAATGGTCGATTCCTATGTAAAAAGTTGGGAAACATCCAAATCTGAGGTCAAAACTCCGAAAAAAATAACTGTAAAAGGTCGAAAATTCAATTTTTATTTTTCCGTTCTAATAAAAGAGTGTGACGTCAATATGTGGTGACGTCAGACTTTAAGCAGTTGTTTTTTTCGTTCCGTTAGGTAGCGCCACTATGCAAGCGCGCCGCTAGCGGAGGAGCAGAAAGAACTTGCGCAGAAAACGTATGCGCACAACACACTAATGCGTAGCCTGCAAGGGAGCTTTGCTCGGGACATTTGATGTGACGTCTTCGCCCACGGGAGCGTATGCCGTGACGTCAAAGTTGACGATTTACCGGTATTTTTTAAATCGATTTATCTCGGGATCTAGAAGTCGTAGAAGAAAAAGAAAAAAAATTTGTTCTCATTTTTCCTGCTCTATGACTTTGAAACATTCACCCAGTAGGCCAACTGATCTATTGCTTCAAAACATACTATTAGAGCCCAACTAGGGAATATTAGTGAAAGTAAGTGAGAACCTGCGACTTAAAATAAAGCCCTAAAAAAAAAGTCTTACCTGCGCCCGTGGAAGAATCGCTAGACCGCCTCTTCTTTTCTGCAGCTGCGATATTCGAATCCGTGGATTTGCCGCGAGAATCTCTGCGCGCGGCACTTTTTCTTAGCGGCTGCGGCCTTCTCACTTTTAGCTGTGACACTAGCTAGGAAGGGAGGTGAGAGACTTTACTGGGGTAACGCCCGTGCTATTGGCTGGAAGAGACAAAACAGAATTCGAGTTTTTTTTTACTTATACTAGGTCATTCCGCCAATTCCTAGATCAGATTAGGTGGTACACATTATGTATCTCAGGAATTCCAATAGGTTTTCTACTGAGTTTTGGTCATCTTCTAATGCAGTGTTTCCCAACCTGGGCGATGTAGATTTTCATGATGGGGGCGATCAATAAAAAGAGCGATAAAGGGGGGTGATGGCTATCTAGGGCCAAAAATGTAAGTAGGTTGTCTGTCTTTTTTGCGTTTGGAAATCTTAATCATTAGTATTTATGTTGGGGGGGGGCGATCACAGTTCCGATAATCTGTACAAATTCTGAAAGGGGGCGATCGTAGAGAAAAGGTTGGGAAACACTGTTCTAATGTACAAGTAGGTATAGTTGGTTGGTTTGTTTTAAATGCTAGAAATTGACCAAGTATTTTTTCTTCGGTAGATAGAGTAATAGTGCTTACTTATACTGCTAGAATAGGGCTATAGACTCCATTTACCCCAGCAGTAAAGCCATCACCATTACTGGGGCAATCTCTACCATTCACCCGAGAACAGCGATTTCTAACTAGGGACCCGGGGGCCGCATGCGGTTCGCCAGACCATTTTTGTGGCCCACGAAGCTTTTTGGGTGGGCCCCATTGGGCTTAATATTTGCTCTTTTACCATGGGGTGGACTCCAAAAATGTGGAGCATCCATCCCCTCCCCTCGATAAAATTCTTGATACAGGCCTGCTCCCCTGTGTATTTGGCCCGTGAACTACCTGCCAATATAGCATGTGGCATTGTGGCCCGCATAAACATGAAAGCTGGAAACCCCTGCCTTAGGACAATCTCAACCATATTTTCACACCTCACCTTCTTTACTCGCTGGCACAGAGCTCGCCACAGCCTTACTAATCGTCGCTGTCGGAGACACAATGGTCTGCTTCCTCACATGTTTGACCGGGGGCAATGCAGCTTCGGGATGTGTTGTGCTATCCGGAACCACCACTACGATTGGGGAAGTCGAATGAACGGCGGGACTGACCGTGGCGATAGGGGAAGTAATTGTGCTCGTGAGGGTAGAAGGAAAGCTGGACTCGTGGAGCGTGGAACCCGTGGAAATTGAAGGGGCAATATGCTGGAGTGCAGGGGCAATGTTTGTCTGTTTGGAAAAAAAAGCGTGAGTAAGGAAAATTCAGTAAGTGCTTTTGCTTCACAAACAGACATAAATGCATTTTGAGTTAAAAAAAAATAAAAAAAAAAAAAAAATGGAGCCATGATTTAAGAAAAATAGGACGAATTTTATCCTAAACGGACTGGCCTGCTCTTATCCTGTCTTCCTTCTCTCTTCGATTTCGGGTGGATAAGACCTCAGCAGTTACAGTTCCCTCTGTCAAACCTCTTTTTTTTTTTAACAACGTATTATTGAGTGAATGAACTCGAGTTGAGTGGATGAACACTTGTATTGAGTGAATGCACACTCTGTTTGAGTGAATGAACATCAAAGTTGCTTTTAACAAAAATTACTCTGACAAAAGACTTGATTGAAAATCACTTACGCTACTTTGTACGCTTGGCGCTATGCTATTGAGTGACTGCACACTCGCGTTGAGTGAATGAACATCAGAGTTGAGTGAAGACGCGATAGTTGAGCCTGGTAGGTCAACACTGACAGAGCTCGATACAGCTGGAGCCAGGGATGGACTAGGCATGTGGTCTAGGGATAGAGAGGAACAGGCGTGGTCTGTGAGAGATGTGGGTAGAGAGCTGGTCAGATGTTCGGCCAGGACATCCATGCCAATGGAATTTCTTTAACCATTCCTAACTATGAAACAAAATGAGGCAATCAGTCTTAGTAACAAAAAAACACCAATAACTTGGTTTTCCGGAAAATGTTCTTATGGAGCAAAAAGCTCAACTATCACAATAACAAACGTGCCGGGAGGCGCGCGAACGTCAAGACATTGTCAACATTTTTCTTCCACATCTTTTTATACATTTTAGCAAATTTTACATCATTTAGCAAATTTTTTATCACGTTTTTATTTCATATTCATAGTAAATGTAGCACATTAACTTTGGTGAACTTAGCACAACATTTCATATTCTTCATTGAGAATTGAGCACATTTTTATTTCATATTCATTGTAAATGCTAGAGACATTTAGCCCATGTTATTTCACATTCTTCAATCGCGGGCGCGACACTTAACAGAACCCGTGGTCAATAGAAGGCATCAAGACGATCGAAGAAACTTACTTCTAAATCCTCATCTTCTTCTTCCTCGTCGTCGTCAGAAGAATGGGTGCCCCCTACATCCATGTCCACGGCGGCATGTATAGACTCCAGCAGGTCCAGCGCGCTTATCTTCTGATCTGCAGGACTTTGCTGCTGCGCCTGCTGGGGTGAGGGTTCTGAAAGGTGGGAAAATAAAGGAATTTTTAATTGTGCTGAGCATACTGAAATGCTTGTCACAAATATCGTTCCCCAATAATAAAATTACACCTAGATAAATTTTATGACTTGTCTTGGACTCGAACCACCAACCTCCAGATCCAAAGTCCAACGCGTTATCCACTGCACCACTGAGGTTGGTGAAAGAAGATGGCAAAATAAGTAGCATGTTACATGTTGTATTCAAATGTCGGGAACTTGGCCATTAGGAATTTTTAATTGTGTTAAGCATAAATTCTTGTCACAAAAGTCGTTCCCCGCCTTATATACTACGCTAATTTTTATGACTTGACTTGGACTCGAACCACCAACCTCCAGATTCAAAGTCCACCGTGCTAACCACTGAGGTTGGTTCGCACTTGGCCATTAGGTCATTCTAACAATCTAAATTCTAGACCATAGGAAGTCCCCTAGCTAGCTTGGTTGGTAACGCGTCTGCCTTGTAAGCGCTGGACCGCGGGTTCGACTTCCACCCGGGGGGGAGGATTCTATCCTGAACGCATAAGGTTCGTTACCTCATTATCATTTGTATGACTTTGTAATTTGTTACATTTCTAACTTATATTACAATAAAAACATTTCTTATTCTTATTCTTATTCTTAATGGTGGGTAGGTACTGATTGACTGAAGAAGAATTTATTTTATAAAATACATAAACAATCTGCCAGCCTCTGGCTGAATGCTACATAAGCACAGAATATCAATTAATCATAAGATATTTGTCTTCAACCCTTGTGATTAGTAGATGAAGCACAACACTGTAAAAAAAATAATAATAATAATAAAAAAATACTTAAGTACAAAATAATGCAATAATGAAAAAAAAAAAAAAAAAGATTTTATAAATCAGTCCAGTTTAACAACCCTCAATCTTTGTAGATGCAGCAGACCTTGGTAAGAAAATTCATGATAATTTGGTAATGCAAAGAAAAAAAATACCTAATAATTTCTGTAGAGTGGATGGGTCCACAGATATAGTGCCGTCTTCATTTACAATAATGATCAATGTATCATCCTCAGTCTTGTGGGCATCAGCCAGCTCTATTAGCTTGCTGCAGGAGTTGAAAGACTCCATGACAGCAAGCTTGTCTCAAAACCTGGAAAAAAGGAAAATATAGGCATCATGAATTTGAATGAATGGAGTTCCAAGTTAACTCAGTGATTTGTATGAAAGCAATTATGCTGGAATTTGAATAGGTATCATGATAAAGGTAATTATTCAGAACTTATGACAATGCAAAAGAGAGCTCCTTTGGTGTTTAACATAACCCATTTGAGAAAGCTCTTTTTTGAAGCAAAATTTTTCATTGTCATGGCTTTGGAACTAGTACCGACTACTTGAGATATCTATATCTCAATGGTCAGAGAGCTACCAAAACACTAGCCGAGTTTAAAAATTGCTAACGAAAGTAATTGAAAGAGTACTAGTTTCTGCCACTCTGCGGGAGGAAAAGCAGTTAAAGTCGTTAGAGAATTAGAGATACTATTAAAAACAGTAGTGAACATAAAACTCTCCTATATTTAAACCCTAGCGCGCCATTTTGCTTCAGAAATCTGAAGCCCCCTAGTCCTTCCAGCCTTACCTCACAAGCACGCTATGTTTCATCAAACCTTCAAGTTCAGGTTAAACCAATGTGTGCATTCCATATTTTGATTTTTACATACGTAATCACTGCAATTCAGACGTTACACACTTGTTATCACTATTTTTTCCACATTAGAAAAAAGAAAATTGTCTGAAAATTTCGCATTTTCAACTTTTGTTGCTTTTTAGCTTTTTCCATTTTTCTTTTTCCAGTTTTTTAGCTCGTAGAAAACAAAAGTAGTACATGTCATTGAACTGCAGAGAGCGCTAGCGTAATAACTTTTGTAGGCCGTGGTCACGGTAGCGCGGTAACTTGGAAATTTGTAAAGTAATCATTTTATACGAACATTTCAATATTTTCATTTACCTACCTAGTTTTCTTTCTAATTTTCCTTTTCCATGCAATTTTCTTTTGTTTATTGTCCAAAAAGCCTCGAAAAATTCACGACGAAAAGTCATGAGCACGCTTCAGTTTCACTTTTCTTTTATTTTTGGCAATCCACTCTCGTGTGACCTCCATGATATCTTGTTATCTTTACCGATTACCCGCGAAATGTTTGAAAAAAAAGTCTTGTGAAGTTGAAAAGTTGAAACTGGTGAAATACAGGACCTTTTTGTACCAGAATTACCAGGAAAAGAGCTTTAGAAGACAAAAGGAAAGGCCTTATCAAGGACGAGAATCCAGGATTTGTTGATTGGAATTAATAAATTCCAATTTTCCGTTATCTATAAAACCTCTGTAATTATCCCCCCTGCACAATAGATCATTAAACCCCCCCCCCACCCTTCCTCCTTGTCCATCACTGTATAATAATAGTGGTTAATAGTCCAAATATCTATCATTAGGACTCATTATACGTTCTGTATACCTACAACCTACATGCTTCTATAATGACAACCATGCTAAGTATTCTACAGGGTGACTCTAAAATCTGAAACAATGTCCGAGCCGTATTCGGGAGATGGGTTCCTATGGCTGTTTAAATTTTTTATTTTATATCTTTATTAATTTGTAATTGATTTTATTTCATCTAGGTGTTATTTCATTTTTATTTCGCAATTTATTTATCCAATGATTAGCAAGATTTTTCAATCCTGTGATCGGTAGCAATTGACACAATAAGCTGGATACTGCTGTGATTAACCTATCCGTAAAAGTTTTGAAGAGATTGTCTGCTTCACTCTAACATAATTCAGATTTAAAAAGATAGGTAGGTAGGTATATTTTACACTTACCTACTTTTGTTTACACCCTGTATATCGCCAGAGCCATACTTAAAAAGTAAAAAACATAGGTACTCATCATCTAATTATCCAAACCTCATACTCTCTGTATAACTCTATACTATATTACATCTCTATAGCTATACCTCTCTATTCTATCTCTATAACTCTATATTATATCTTTATAGTTATAGGCACCTCTATATTATATATCTTTATATTATTATCGTATCCTACTATTATAAGGTTTAGACCACTCCCTGCCTGTGTGCATGAGCATCTTCAGAGGTGGAGTTAGTAGTTAGAACAGATTGGTCTAATGTCTGATTATAGCTAGTTGCTAGTACCTAATATTAATGGGTATTTTCTAATTCTAATAGCTTACATTTTAATATGTTCATGTAGTATTAATGTGTATGGTTGAATATAACACGCAATGCAACCCATACTTTGGGCAGCTCATCAATAAATTATTATTGATTGTTTCTCTCTCTCTCTGATTAAAGTACCTAATTGAGAACACATTGGAAAAATTGCATACAAACATATACCTACACATTTTTATTGACCTTTTGAATTTTTCACAGTTTTTCCCCCCTTTAACACTAATCAGATGTCCGCGTATTTTTCTTAAAGAACAAAATTTTTGGCCCGTTACTATCTATACTAGTATAAAAAAGATCCAAATTGCTGATCCGGAAAACAAATAAATAAAATAATAATAAGTAAATACCTACCGGTAAAAAAATTGACGGATGTTGAATTTTTTCTAAGTTGCCGAAATTGATCTTAATTAACAACTAAAGTATTTTTTTTTTTTTTTTTCAATAGACACCAGTGACAGATGTTGTGAAAAGTTCGACTTGTCTTTGTGTCCGCTAAATCTATAACACATGCCCAAGTTATTGTTCCAAATGGATAAATTATACAATTAGGTAGGTGCCTATATGTATGTGTATTGTTGTAGGCAACAGTTGTCGGTACACCTTCTTAGAATTAGAACTTAACGATATTAAAGGTTTGGCATTAAAATTTAAAGAGAGAAATTACTTCCACTAAGGGAATACCCAGTTAGGTATAATATGAGTTTTAAGATGGACTTTTTTTCAATTAGATTTACTCTTTGAAGGACTAGCAACTTATTTGATCCTAACTTTCAATCAATCAAAAGTTCAATTCAACTCCAGTACATCCACCAATCAAATAACTAAAGTGGAATTTAACACCTCCAAACACCATAATATATGAAATTTTGGCACATCCACTAATCAAAATGGGACTTGAGCGTATCCACCATCAATAAACCAAAATTAATATCAATTTCTTGATGATAGGTATGTCTGACGGTGATGAAGAAGAAAACGAAGGTGAAGAAAAAGAAGAAGAAAAGGAAAAAGAAATACCTATCTATCTGAGATCTTTACTGTCCATGTCCATGTCCATAATAAAATTATACTCGACAATATCACCCGTGAGGGAGAACTCAAAGAATAGGACTACTTAGTCAATGATAATAATAAGCAGTATAATGATAAATATAATAAGTATAATAACACATTTAAGAGTCTATTATAGCACCTCATAAAAAGAATTATCCCAGAGTTAAGTATGTGCTTGTGTGTTGTATTTGTGAGCGGGGCGGTTCCAAAGTACTAACCCAACTGTATAGAAGAACTCAAGTAAATGAAAAAGAGGTTTGATAGAAGGAACTGTAACTACGGAGATCTTATCGTCCCGAATTGGACAGCATTATATCCGAAAAGAACCATCGATCAGGCAATTTCCCTTATGAGTGGTTCTTTTCTGCTTAATACTGTCAGAGGAGGGCAGGATAGGAGAAAGCCAGCCGTTCCGAGAACGAACCTTATCGGGCTGGAATTGGCTCCTCGAACTAACGCTGACAAGATAGGTGCTCTACCGTCCAAACCAACTAGGCTGGAAATTGAAGTTTTTTATCTTTTTATTATTATTATTTCAAAATAACGTCATATCTATATTTCTATGTAGGTATAAGATCAAATAACATAATAGCTTTTGCAATCTCTGAGGCTTAAATGTAGGCGTAACTGCCCCAAAAAATGGGTTCAGCTAATATTAAGAATCTACATCTTGCGTCTAAATGGGGCAGCACTTTAAAGACCTATTTGAAGACGATATCATAACAAGCTTCTTCTCACTTCTGACAATTGAAATCCAAGAGCGCATGGAAGATTCTCTCCCGAAAAAAAGTCCGTCTCAAATCAAAACTTGAACATCTGTTTCTTTCAATAGAAAACTAAACATCGGAAATATTTGGGATTAAATACACATTAAGGGATGAGGGATGATACATAGGATGGTCCCCGACACAGAAAAAGATATACAAGTACATAAAAAACGCGTAGAATGAAACTAAAATGTACTATTTGTATTTAATGACCCTTTGAAAATGATGGAGGCTCTTGAGACGATTTGTGATGGAAGCTTTTAAGGGATTTTTTGAAGTTTAACCAAAATCTTTTACTTCTTTAGCTGGAGCTCTTTCAGATAGGTAGCAAAAAGGAATGCCCCAAAAGATTCAATCCAGTCGCAGTAACAAAGGGATTTTAAATAGCCGATGCGATGGCCCTACTTCTACCAGACCAAATACCGATTCTTCATCTTCTAAGGACATCTTTCAGTCCATTAAGTTTCGTAAACGGGCCAAAGGTAAAGAAATTTTCTCATACAGCTTCGGCTGCCTCGGTGCGGTCAAGATGCTTGGTAAACAGGAGGGCGTGGGTTCAATATCAGTCGAAGTATGGAATTTGTCCTCAATATAGTTCGAGAGTTTGACCACATTAGTAGCAGCAGCAGCAGGAGCAGCAGGAGCAGGAGTAGTAGTAGTAGCCTACTGCAGGAGTAAACTGTAAAAGGACTTTTCAATCCTCTTCGAGCAGTACAGGTATTCTAGTTAATATTTTAATATTTAATATTTATTATTTTATTATGCTGTTAACACACATTATGCACAATTTACAATTACAATTATTCTTATTTCTAATCTTATTACTAAGTTTCTAACTATTCTTAATTCCAGTTCTATTCGTTAGTTCTATTCGAGCAGTTATAAATAAGCCACCAAAACAGGAATTTCCAAGAGACCCCTTTTCTCAAGCCACCCCTTAGCACATTTCAAAGTTAACCTAACATAATAATAGGCAGTCTCCTAACATTACTCTCTGGATCCAAACACTTCAGTTAATTATACAATACATTTCATATTAATATCATATCTCGCTTTAGAAAAAAAAACTAGGAGAAGAAAAAAATCAACACATTTTATAAAACCATAAATCAAAACCATCAGGTTCAGCGTTGAGTTATGGTAAGAGCGTTGAAAGGAAAAACGGTTTCTAGTCACTGCAGACAGTCTGACTTCGGTCCAGTGGAGAATGCACGAGAGGGTTGAGGAGAAATATGCCTACCTTGTGTTATCCTGCTGGGAAGAGGTTTGACAGACGGAAATGTAACTACGAAGGTCTTATCGTCCGGAAATCGAAAGAAAGAACAGGATAGGAGAAAGAAAGCCAGTCGTTCCGAGAACGGCAAAACCTGGGATTGAAAACCTTCCTCGATAGTAAATAGGTCAAAAGCGCTCACTATGTCAAGAAATATCACCTTGACAATTTGTCCACATTTTACGGATCTCTTCTAAGGATGATGGAAGAAACTTTCAACTGTGTCCATTTGTATGCTTACTCCAGGATTGTTTATTAGCATATGAAAATCTTTTTTTAACACCTCCTCTACCCTAACAACATTTTTGGTTGGGTAATTTTCTTGCCTTACGATTACAATAGAACGTAAGGCCAACAATTACCCAACCAAAAATGTTGTTTGGGTTAGGTCTACACTCTACACTACGACCTTTCTTCAAAAAATTCTCCTAAATCCGCTACTGACTCAGGAATTTCGCTCACAATGTTGCTCCTTTCGCTGAAAACTTTGTCTTCAGGTCATTATTCTTCATCTGAACCTCATCTCCAAGTGTCATCTTTCCATTTAGTGTCATGTCATACCATTTAGTGCCAGCTCGTTGATTGGAATTCTTTGGTTTCTTTCATATCTGGTTCATCTGCATGATGAGAGCTATTATGAGACCTATTAGAGATACCTATATTTATATCTATGTCTAATTTCGTTCTGCATCTGCACTGGAGTGCATCCACGAAATTCTACACATTTGGTTGTGATTTTTGAGGATCGCAGATGAAATTATACCTTTTCCTCCGCTTGTCAGAAGTTTGCAAGGTAATTTATGGACACGAGAGTTGTTCATTCGAATGAATACAGCCTTTTAATTCATATTTTTGGATTCAAAGGTGGGTCGATTGGTCACATAGGGTTCTGATCTTGGTAGAAGATTCTACTTTTGCTAAAGGCTGTACACTTTCAAAAGTCAAAACACTGTTGTTCAATTATTCTTCATCATGACTGGACTTCTTTTCCTAATGTAGCAGTCTAAACCACTTATCATCAGTTTTACAATTTCAAGATTGCTTTTACAGCGCGAAAACTGAAGACATCAACCTGTGATTAAAAAATTCGAAAGCTCCATACCAAGTTGATATTCATTTATCTTTAGAAGTGCAATTTTCTTCGACTTTGTTGAAGCAAATTGTTTGAGACACTTACGGGTTAACGTCATTCATTTTTATTGGTTCAGCTTCCTGTACTTCTTACACTAATGGGCTAACTAGTTCTTGAACATATCAATGAAACCAATCTCTCTCTCTCTCTCTCTCCTCTCTCTCATGCTTATTCAAGTCAATAGACTGTCAATTTTCCAGGCTTCCAGGGAAAGAGGTATTCTATCTTTTGGTATTCTAAAGCCCAAGTTTGGTAGTTTTGATATTGTTCGCTAGCAACCTCCTGGGGGGGGGGGGTTGCTTGTGCTCCATTTTTGTGTCTAGCAAGGTACATTTTTCCCGATGGAAACTCCTAGCGTAGAAAATTTTAACTTTACGGTTCACTGCTCGGCATAAACAGCTGAAGTTGCTCAAACTCACAAGTCGTGCTACAGCTAGTGGTTTATCCGAAGTTCACTCTTCTCTTTCTGCCCCAGAACCATATGTCAGCCTTCATATTATCTTTCTGGTGTTGATCTAACAAGGATGATGATGACAAAGGCTGAGCCTCCTGGGATGGCGAAGAAATTACAGGATGAGAAAGTTCGTAGTGGGGTGTGGGGAGGACCAGGTCCAAGGATCTGTGAGGCTGTAAAGAAGACTAAATACCGAAAACCCTCAAAAATCTGTTTCGTGGTAATACCTATATTCCGGGGGTGGTCGCTTCGAACTCTCGCTTGACGTTCGCACATCTTCTGGCACGCTTGATGAAGTAGGAGATGGAGTTTGGGTCTTCGGACGTCAGACGGTTAAAATCAAGTGACTTAATGGACGCAAAATGCACATTGAACTAACAGCGAGATGGTTTTTGCTGATGACAATTCCACTGTCTCTCCTGGTGACGTTAGTAGACACTATCTGATATCTTTCGTCCAGGCTTTATTTACAGGGTGGACCAACCGTCTTCTCCTTAGCTTGAGTGGAAGCTTTTGTTCTATCAACATTCTCTACTTTGCTTCAAACTTCATTGGAACTTCTTGATGACATTCCACACATAAGTGAAGGTCAGTGACGTCAAGGATAACACCAGAGCCGTTCTCTACCTACCACCTAACACTAAAGCTGTGTCGACGATGTTTCGTTCATCGACTGCTCCCGGTATAGTTCCACAGTTCACCCAGTATTTCAGATTACCCCTTGGCTCTCCCTCCTAGTAGAATTATTTTATTAAACATATTAAACGTCCTGTCATTGTAAAGTTAGAGCTTCAACCTTACCTACTCCTTACTCATACATTATTCATTGTCTCCGACAGCGACGATTAGTAAGGCTGTGGCGAGCTCTGTGCCAGCGAGTAAAGAAGGTGAGGTGTGAAAATATGGTTGAGATTGGCCTAGGGCAGGGGTTTCCAACTTCCATGTGTATGCGGGCCACAATGCCACATGCTACATTGGCAGGTAGTTCACGGGCCAAATACACAGGGGAGCAGGCCTGTATCAAGAATTTTATCGAGGGGAGGGGATGGATGCTCCACATTTTTGGAGTCCACCCCATGGTAAAAGAGCAAATATTAAGCCCAATGGGGCCCACCCAAAAAGCTTCGTGGGCCACAAAAATGGTCTGGCGAACCGCATGCGGCCCCCGGGTCCCTAGTTAGAAATCGCTGTTCTCGGGTGAATGGTAGAGATTGCCCCAGTAATGGTGATGGCTTTACTGCTGGGGTAAATGGAGTCTATAGCCCTATTCTAGCAGTATAAGTAAGCACTATTACTCTATCTACCGAAGAAAAAACTTATATCTTGACGTCACGACCGTTGATCTTTTTCATAAGAACGCCCAATAAAAAATTAATTTTCGACCTTTGAAAGACAATTTTCTGGAGTTTTTTCCTCACATTTGGTGTTTTCACAACTTTTTACGTTAGAATCAACGTTTTATTAATATTTTTACCCAAATGCAACTGCTCCATTCAGTTCAACTTCTTCACAGTACCTACGATCGAAGAAGTAGTTTATATATAAGTAAAGATTTTTCAAACATTTCTCTCCCACTCAGGTATGAACGCTCCCACCGTTTCATCCGTACGTCACTGGATCCAAGCTAATCCTTCCTACCAGGTCATGGCTCCCTCCAAACTACCCAGCTCCCAGTTCTACAACCAGGTCAAACCCGGCAGCCAGGGGGCCAAACCATCCCCAGCGCCCAAACCCAAACAAACCCCCTCCCAGAAGTTGAATCAGCAGCTGATGAAAGCTAATCAGGAGTCGATCAAGGAGCTTATGAAACCGGTTATACTGACCAAACAGGTTAAGTCAGCAGGTAAGTGAATCAGTAGATAATGAAAGCCCATCAGGATCAAGGAGCTTATGAAACCGGTTATACTGACCAAACAGGTTAAGTCAGCAGGTAAGTGAATCATGATGAAAGCTAATCAGGAGTCGATCAAGGAGCTTATGAAACCGGTTATACTGACCAAACAGGTTAAGTCAGCAGGTAAGTGAATCAGTAGATAATGAAAGCCCATCAGGATCAAGGAGCTTATGAAACCGGTTATACTGACCATTCTGACCAAACAGGTTAAGTCAGCAGGTAAGTGATTTGTAAAAGTGAATCAGCAGGTGATGAAACCGGTTATACTGACCAAACCGGTGAAGTCAGCAGGTAGGTAAGTGATTACCTAGGGGTCCTAGGGTAAAGATGAATTTGGCTTATGGTAGGGTGATGCAGAATGAAAGCTATTCAATGATGTTTTCACTCTCTCCAGTTTCTGTCCCGGGGGTTTTTTTCCAACAGGAATTTACTATTTTGTTATCAAGAAGGAACTTCCCAAATGTTGGTCGATATTTGAATTTAAGACCCTTTTCATGGGATAGTTATCTTCTCTCTCTCTCTCTCTCTCTCTCTCTCTCTCTCTCTCTCTCTCTCTCTCTCTCTTTTTTCAAAGATGGCGATTTATTTTCTTCTCTCTCTCTCTCCCCTCCCTCCATCTCTTTTCCTACTAATAGTACGATAATAAAGGAGTAGTTATTCTCGCTTCAGTCCTCTTCATGGTCACGTGACTTATTTAGTGGATATTAGTGGTTGTTAATAGTGGTCATAGTGGATTTTTGAGCAAATATTTTAGAGCACTATCCAAAGCAATGTATACCATACTTATTTTTCACGACCGAGTTGTTGACGACATTCAAAATTTGATCATTTTTGCTCCTCAAAATACAATACCGAAAATCGGTTGTTGTTGTTGTTGTTGTTGTTGTTTCTCAGACCGTCTGATAGACATTCGGAATGTGATGTGTGCCTTGAAAAGCTTCAGACCTAGAGATGGTCTGGCAGACATATGTCTCAATTTTTTTTCCGCTCTACACGTTCCGACTCTCTCACAAACCTAGCTCAGGTTAGATTGGTGTGACTCTTTATTGGTTATAATTATTCGATGTACAAAAATACAAGAAATTACAAACAAAGGGCGAAATTATTGCCGAGGACAATCTTTACCATCCAACCTTTCTTGGGTGTTCTCAAACCTAATTAGAAGGGTCAAAATAAAACCCCACTAAGTCCATTAATTTGGAACTGAGGCATATTCTGAAGGAGTGTCAACACATAGTCCACGGCCTTTGACTATGTGTGAACACAGCTTTACATTGGACGGTCTAATTAGATTCTTCTCTGAAGAGAACAGAAGAGGCTCAACCGAGAGCTCGGACAGTCATTCTTCTATTTACTCTCCTAATGATGACAGTCTCTCTAGAAACTCTTCTCTTATGATGTCTTAATTTCGTCCTCGGGCTCATAAAGCATCGGGTATTGTTTTGTCCTGGCCAACTGGTAACAGATCAGTAATAATAGTAGTAACCAGATCAGTAATGATTGTCTTTGTGCGCTCAGATAATGAGGAGCATCAGAGATGCTTTAGAAAGTCCAGTGCGGACTTGGTTGGTCCGATGGTAAATCGGTTGGTCCAGTGACTCTGGTAGATAAGTTGTTGGTCCAGTGACTCCGGTAGATATGTTGTTGGTCCAGTCACTCCGGTAGATAAGTTGTTGGTCCAGTCACTCCGGTAGATAAGTTGTTGGTCCAGGTCCCGAGATCATTTTCCGACAATCAACAAAATGTTTGCAACTTTTTGCACTCATTCAATCGTACCTATTTCAATTAAAGATACCATTTCAAAGGGCTAAACGACTAATGTTCAGAAGGCAGACGTGCTACGCTCCAAGCAAACTAGGCTAGCTAGGAAAATTAAAAGAGGCCAGTCTAGTTAGCTTGAAAAGTAATCCGTGGCACAAGCTCTGCTTATACGGATGGGTATACCATTTAAATGAAAAATGTATGTTCTGAGTTTTTTGTCGATGAAATATAAATGGAAACTTATTAAAAAAAAAAAAAAAAAATGTGTCCGCCTTGTATGTGCTAGGTTGTGGCTTCGATTCCCTCCCGGAATGAAGTTTATCCTAAAATGGCTGTCTCCTATCGTGTCCTCAATCTCTCTTCGATTTCTGGATAAGACCTCCGTTGTTACACTTCCCTTCAATAAATAACTAAAACTTCTCCCTTTTCTTTCATTACACCTTTTCCTAGTTTTATTTGGGGTCGGCGTTACCCTCCTTTATTCCACTCCTCTATGCCCTCCTATCCAACACCTCCTCTCTTCTCCATCCCTTCTTTCTCAAGCGTTCTTCAACCTCAACTTCAAGCCTTCTTCAACCTCAACTTCAAGCCTTCTTCAACCTCAACTTCAAGCCTTCTTCAACCTCAACTTCAAACCTTCTTCAACCTCAACTTCAAGCCTTCTTCAAAAATTCCAAAACCATCACATTCGTAAAGTTTGCACCACAGGATTCGCCTCTGATGGCGCAGGAGTTGAAAATAAACGATTCGAACTCAAGCAGCATCACTTAACCGATTAGAAGCACAAGATAAAGCTCGGGATATCATTGAACAATAAGATCTAATAAGTATAGCAGGTCGATCCAAAGCAAATGAACAGGAGGACTAAAATCAGAAACGTACGACTCCTTCTTAGTTTTCTTAACAAATGACAGTAATTGTAGAGCGCACAATTTTTCGTATAATTTCTCATTTTTCCAACATTTTCACCATAGAAGATGAAAATTTAATATTTAATATTTACCTTCAACTGACGACACCTTTATGTACGTACTTACTTACTGTCATGGCCATTTGAAGCCTAGAAGACTTTTGCCTCGCCAAACTGTTCAAACTGACGACACATTTGTTAGCGCTTAAATCCTGAATCTGAAAGTTGTTCAGCAGGAGAACTCGGCATCAGCGGTCATGGGAAATCTACTTGGTTCTTCCAAATTAGAAGAAGGTTTGAATTAATGTAATCTAAAAAAAAAAAGACATTGTAGGTACATTTGGCTGATGAATTCTAATGAAGGGACCAGCATTCTAAACTCCGCAAAGTGCAAGTTGAGCCAAAAAGGACTTTTGACCTCATTGATCCAATATATGGATTTCAAAATTAGATTGTAAGTTCCGAAAAAAAGAAGTTCCAAAAATGGACTAACACAAAAAAAGTGGTTTACCGGCACTACACGGCGCAGAATCTCTTATATGATCTCATTAGACCCGGTCGGCGCACGACGGTCCCTATTCCGTTGGCTGTGCAAAAATTTCACGAAACTCATTGTGCATTAACATATGGAATTGGTTCACGAAACGCGTTTATCCAGTGTGCACTGCGCCTAATAATGAGGGAATCCACAGGCAGGAATTTGAAATCGAGCCTATAACGTTCATAGAATGTAACAATGATATCAACAGTATGATAGATATCAGTAAAGTGGCAGATCTGGTGCTTCTGCTTATCGATGCCTCGTTTGGATTTGAAATGGAAATCTTTGAGTTCCTCAACATTTGTCAAGTACACGGTGAGTCCACGGAGAAGTCCATGATGGAAATAGTTAGTTATTTTGTCCTTAGGAATAGATTCCAAGCAACCTTTTTATCTACTTAGCTTAGTTTGGTCTAAACACAAGGCTTAAACTTTTCATGGTTTATGTACTTACAATCATAGGTATCACCTTAAAAGAAAGAAAAAAATCAACCCTGATGAAAATTTGTGTTCTTCCTTGCCAATGTAATAGAAAGTGGTGTGATATTTTCTTCTTCTCCATCTCAACATTACTTACAGTACCTTTACATGCTATTGAATATACAATTATACATGCCTCTTTTATAACTACATGATTTTAATATTTTTCTTCACTAACCCATTTGTATATCAGGATGGAATGTGACAATTTTAAGTAGGTAGCCTATGTCACCCGGAGTACTTTTCTTAACAACCACAAAAAAATTCATCAAAATCAGTTGAGCTGTTTTTGCGTGAAAAGAGGACAACCAAAGGTCTATTTAGCATGACAGACAGACATACACACATACATCTGAGATACCTACCTCTAATCAGATAAATAATTTTGGATGAAAACCATGACATAATCATGCGTACTTTGCTCCGTTAAAATAGATATAAAATAAGTACCTACTCCTAGGGTCCTAGGTAGGTATGCTGGAGAAGAGTGAGCTTGTTCTGTTCTCTAATACGGAACCTATCCGCTCTGGAGAGTTTGACGAGTAAGTTTACTTTCATTATAAATTATTTGTGGTGAAGCTGAGTGCTTCTTCATACTTTTTGCTGATATGACAGAATTACCAAGAGCCTCTTTTATTTATACCTTGTATGCGCTAGGTCGCGGGTTCGATTCCCGCCCATGACGAAATTTATCCTAAACAGATAAGGCTCGTTCTAGGAACGGCTGTTTACAGTTCCCTCAATAACTTCTTTCTTAGAAGTCAGTATTGACTTGGGAAAAACACCTTTGGATATCTGTTATTTATAAAATAAATACCTTAATAAATAAAGAATTCAATTCAATTGGATTGAAAAAGAAAAAAAAACTCATTTTCAGACATGGCGCAATGTCAGGTGCAATATCCAGCGATGATTCTGATGATGAAAACGACGAGGATGATACGTCTGATGATGACACTGAATCTGGACAGGGTAGTATGAAGAAGTACAAGGAGCAAGTCGTATCCAGCCAGGATGGCAGGAAGAGGAGGAAGGTGATGTTTGATGATGATTTGGAGGACAATATGGATGATGATGATGATGATGATGATGATGATGAAACTGATGATGATAATGATGAGGACAATGAAGAAGAAAGTGAGGAAGAAGAGGAAAATGAAGAGGACGATGATGAAGAAAGGTAAGTGATTGTAAATAGACCTAATTTAGTGAAAGTAAATAAGTAGTGATGGTAAATAGACATAACGCAATGTACAGACAAATCTACAATTTTATTTATATAGATAATCTGGTGACAATTCCACCCCTCTTGTTGGTCTTAATTTTAATTTTATGTTATGTTTTTCAGGGAGAAAAGCAGAAAAGAAGAATAGCAAAAATGAACACGTCCAAGAGCTGACAGCAAAACAAAAGAATCCAAAGGCATTCACCTTTCAATCTGTGATCAAGGGAGAGAGAAAGTTCAGGAGGTAAGAACTGGGCCGTATTCCATGATTTGTCATTTGATGAACAGAGTCTCCTTTCTGAGAACTATGAATTAACTATATCCCTAGTGAACTAACCTTGAGTACCTGTGTAACTATGTATGTAGTAGGCTAGTAGGTACTAGGTACTGTATTGCAAGAACAATGTACCTTGGGCTAGTTTATTCATTTTATTATTTTCACATTTGTCTTCCTTCGAATTTGGCACGATAAGACCTTCGCTGTTACAGTACCCTTTATCAAACCTTTTCCTATATGTTCTTTGTATTGTTTCACAGTACCAAACCCACTGTTGTGCCTCAGCCCAGAATGTCGGACAAAGATTTGGCCATTCGACACAAGATTACCAGTGCTCTGGCTGGTTTGAACAGTAAGGAGGAAGAGGAAGAAGAGCAGGAGGATAGTGCTTTCTCTGATGAATCAGCAGATGACAACAGTTCTGATGAAGATGAAACTGTGGAACCCAAGGTAAATATTCATAAATATAAACTTTTTCTTCTTCTTGCAGAGAAATTTCGACAAAAATCACCCTTTTACTCAAAGGACCAGGTATATTTTCACCCATTTCTCGAGTTTTGAATTTTGAACCCATTACACCACTTTTTCTTTCCAGAAAGGTTTTCTATAAGTACTTAGTGAGAAAGTAAAAATTGTGAACAAATGACACTTGGAGACCTTGAGGATGAGTTTTATTAGCCTAGCCATAAAGAAAACGGACATACCTGAAATATATAAGGAACTATGTAAGAGCTACCAGAAATAGGGGGTTCTCACTCTTTGTTTTGATCCCTTTTTGTTAGTGTTGCTCGAATTTCGGATTTACTTTTAAATAGTTATACCGACCTCTGTATCTGTAGAATCTAGCAAGCCAATTTGAATTTGCAGACTCACAAAGACTCCAAGAATCCAGAGGAAGACACTGGTCTCAACTGGAAATCTGATCTGGCCCAGAAAGCCGCCAGTGCATTCCTTGAGAGACAGGCTAACATTGTGAACCTAGCCAAATATGTGTATGGTAAGTGAGACAGGTTTAATAGACCGAACTCTAATGGTGGATTTCACCAACCTTCTTTCCAGCCTCAAACAGCCCGTTAACTTAACAGCCCTGTTAAGCCAATACAAATTAAATGGAACTTAACTGGCTGTTAGCTTATCAGGAGTTCTAATGACTGAATAAATATTGGTGAAATCCAACATAACTATTGATATTGAGGTCTTATCGTCCCGAAAGCGAAGAGAGAAGGAAGACAGGATGGGAGATAGCCAGCTGCGCTACTCTGTCCCACCTTTCTCTACAATATAGTCATCACCAATTCCAGTGGTGCAGTGGTTAACGCATTGGACATTGGATTGGTGGTTCAAGTCCAAGTCAAGTCATAAAATGTATCTAGGTGAATTGGGTATGATATTTGTGATAAACATTGTGATAAGTAAGTATGCTTAACACAATTAACATTTCCTTGTGTTGCTATCTTCTCTTCAGGTGACATGGAAGATGTATCTGTCACCATGGAAGGAGATGAGGCGCCCAACAAGAAAGTTCATAGGAAAAGACAAGCAGGTATGTTTGGCTATTCTATTCTATTTGTTAAACTTGAGGGAGATACCTTCTCTGTATTAGCCTCAAAAGACTCCAAATATTTGTAACACCCAGGTCAGGAGATAGTAAAGTATACCAGGATATTAGATCAGTAAAGTAAGCCATCAAAACACTTCTAAACTTTGTAAAAAATACAGCAATTTTTGAAGGAAAAAAGTCAGTAGGTACATAACATCATAATGGGATATTGCATCCCACATACCAGAATCTGCACTCGAGAATTTTTTAAGAGGAGACCCCCATTCCAATATCATTGGTATATGGGTAATTCTAGTGGTTGACCCGTCCTTTGTACAGGACCACCATACACACATGCACACCCACACACACAGTCATGCTATGTGCTCCCTGACATATCCCACAGTGTAGAATAATAGGCATAACTTTGAACTGTTACCATTTTGAATCAGGATGGAATGTGACAATTTTAAGTAGCCTATACTTTTCTTAACAACCACAAAAAATTTCATCAAAATCAGTTGAGCCATTTTTGCGTGAAAAGAGGACAACCAAAGGTCTATTTAGCATGACAGACAGACATACACACATACATACAGACAGAAATTTTTCTAATGTGATTTTTGGAATCATGGATGTATAAGGAGTAGGTACTTAAGAATAACTAAATATTTGCTGATTCTAAGCAATGTACAAGATTTTAACTTGATTTGGTGTTGGATCGATCTTGTTTGAATTGTTATTACTATTGTTCACAATTAGCCTACTTCGCCTTATACAGTGAACATCCTAACCATCTTTTAGACTCATTACGAGAATTATGCTTATGTTACAGGGTGGACAGTTGGACATAGAATAGAATATACCTTGTTTTTCCTGCCCGCGAATAGGACTGAAAAGTCTCTTTACCCCAGCAGTCTAAAGAAGGTAGCTATCGTATATAAGTCTCGTATATCGTATATAATACATAGGTACAAAAGTAAGTTGACAATTACAAAAGTACAAAATAAATGTAATGGGACATGGGACACCTATCTATATAAGAGCATAGTTTATTCATATTTTTAGAGCTGACGGCAAAACAAAAGAATCCAAAGGCATTCACCTTTCAATCTGTGATCAAGGGAGAGAGAAAGTTCAGGAGGTAAGAACTGGGCCGTATTCCATGATTTGTCATTTGATGAACAGAGTCTCCTTTCTGAGAACTATGAATTAACTATATCCCTAGTGAACTAACCTTGAGTACCTGTGTAACTATGTATGTAGTAGGTACTAGGTACTGTATTACAAGAACAATGTACCTTGGGTCAGTTTATTCTTTTTATTGTTTTCACATTACAGGAAAGAGGATATCCAAGCCAAGAAACACCATGTTCCTCAAGTTGACAGAACCCCATTGGAACCTCCCCCCATAGTAGTGGCAGTAGTGGGACCACCACAAGTAGGGAAGTCCACTCTTATAAGATGCCTCATTAAGAACTTTACCAAAACTCCCCTATCTGTTATCAAAGGTAAGTGTACCCTAATCCTTAGGTCATCCTTAGAAATAAATAGGAAATGATTAATAAAATAAGTGGCATAGTGAACAAGACACTCATCTAGTAATCAGGATGGTGTGGGTTCAATCCCAGCCAAAGTATGAAATTTTATCCTCAACATTTGTAGGGAATTTGACCACAAAAATAGTGTTAACCTACTGCTGAGGTAAAGGGACTCTTCTGTCCTATTGGACAATATAAATAAACACAAGTACTTACTTTTTTCCACATTTTTTTTTACCTTTCCCTTTATTTTACCCTAGTAATCAGGATGGTGTGGGTTCAATCCCAGCCAAAGTATGAAATTTTATCCTCAACATTTGTAGGGAATTTGACCACAAAAATAGTCTTAACCTACTGCTGAGATAAAGGGACTCTTCTGTCCTATTGGACAAGATAAATAAACACAAAAAGTACTTACTTTTTTCCACATTTTTTTACCTTTCCCCGTATTTTACCCTTTTTTCAGGTCCTGTCACTCTAATTGTAGGTAAAAAGCGTCGCATAACGTTCATCCATACATAAGGTCCTGGGTTCGATGCCCACCATCGTAAAAATTTGTACTTGTTCTTCTGTTGTTCTCGTGTTAATCCAGCACCTATGAAAATGGGAAGTATTGTGTTTTTTCTCGCCCATCTGATGAAAGACATACTACGGGATGGGCAATCGTGCATGCTACGACACAGACCACGCGAGTCTAATGTAGCAGTTGTTTCATCGCTACAAAATAAAAACCGCAGCGAACACTCATCTTTTTTTTATATAAAGACGGACACTTTTTAAGGGAATAGGGACATTTTTATCAGTTTCTTATGAAAAAGCCTCTCCCAATATCACGGACACTCAAAATATCGGACAAAGCCGCCATAATCTGCTTTTTAGAGGTGTCCTCTATGTAGAGGTTATTTCCATTTATTTCATTTCCAGATAAAGGATTCGATCCGGGACTGTTTCGTGACGGGCAAATGGAAGGCAAGCGAGGACGCTTCGGAACTTCTACGTCTCGATGACATGGACGACGATGAAGAACTCTTTGGAGATTTCGAAGATCTGGAGACTGGCGAGAAACACAGTGGAGATAAGAGTGGAGGTGGCAGTGGAGGTGTTAGTGGAGGTGGCAGTGGAGATGATAAACCCAAGACCAGAGCGGAGCTGATGGAGAAGAAGAGAAAGCTGAAGGAACAGTTCGATGCGGAGTATGATGATAAAGATGGAGGAGGTAAGAGAGGAAACATATTAGGGGCTTGGGGAAAATTTTACAGACCCAAAATTTAAGAAAATAACAAGGCTTGGACTAAAAGTAATAATCATGGTCACAGTATAACCTTTTTTAGGAGTTATCAAAGAGGGATCTGAACAACTATTGAACTTATAACTACTAAGGTCTTATCGTCCCGAAATCGAAGAGAGAAGTTTTAAAAGATAGGACAGGGGTCCGCTCCGAAAAAGAACCTGATCTTTCAGGATAAAGTCCGCCCCGGGCAGGAGTCGTACACGCGACCTAGCGTTTACAAGGCAGACGCGTTACCCTGCAAGTTTACTAGGCTGGACCACAAGATATAATTTAATTTACAAAAAATGGAATCAGAAACACCAGCACAACCCAATTAAACATGTCTAGAAACCCTGGTGTATGGCTGATACAAAAAGATATTTTTTCTTTATTCTGCCATCACCATTCGGCGAAAGCTAAAGCCACTTAAGAACAGCAACCCTCAATGCAAATTTATTTCAGGCAACACGTACTATGACGATCTGAAAACGCAGGCCACGCGTCAGGCAGAGCTGAACAGGCAGCAGTTCCACGACCTGGATGACAACGCACGTGTCGAACTCGAGGGGTTCCGGGCAGGTCTCTACATACGGGTAGAACTAGACGGTATGCCGTGTGAGCTGATTGAGAACTTTGATCCCACTTATCCGCTCATAGTCGGCGGTCTGCAGCCGGGAGAAGAAACTATAGGCTGTGTTAGGGTAAGTAACAAGGCCGGGGCCACAAAGTGACTTTAAACTCTGTTTAAGTTTAATCTTGGATTAGGTTTAATCTCGGTATAAGCAATATGATTGTTTGATTTTTTGAAAATTTCAAAATTTTCAGCCGATAAGATTGCTCAAATTAGAGTTTAAAATCCACTTTGTGGTCCCGGCCTGACAGGTAATTGTTTTAACAGGTTTGATTGAGGGAACTGTACCTACCAAGGTCTTATCGTCCCGTAATCGAAGAGAAAGGAAATACAGGATAGGAAAAAGCCAGCTGTTCCGAAAACGAATCCTGAAGAGTGCGCTTTTTTTTTTTTTTTTTTTTTTTTTTTTTTTTTTTTTTTTTTTACTGATCAAATTTTAACCAGAAACTATTATTTAATAATTTTTCAGGCCCGAGTTAAGAAGCATCGTTGGTACGGCAAGATACTCAAGTCAGGGAATCCGGTCATCATGTCCGTGGGGTGGCGTAGGTTTCAAACCTTGCCCATCTATTCCAAGCAGGAGGACAACATGCGTTATCGTATGCTCAAGTATACACCGCAGCATGTAGCGTGTATGGCACACTTCTGGGGCCCCATAACAAGGTCTGGCACTGGGTTCCTGGCTGTACAAGATGTGGCTAAGAGAGAGGTACGTACATGGCTTACATAGAGAAAACTAAATAGTAAGAGTTGTTGTTTTAGCGGCTTTAACTTTCCTCGAATGGTGACGGCAGAATAAAGAAAAATAATAATAGTGATTTGTTATACTGCTCTTGTAGGATTGAAGAGTCCTTTTACTCCTGTGGTAGGCTGTTATTGTGTCCCTTCTCGCCCATCTGATGAGAGGCATACTGCGGAATGGGCATGCTACGATGCCGGTGAAACACTCTTTTTTTTATGTGGTCGAATTCTCAACTTATACATATTCAGGACACACAATTCTATAATTTGATTGGGATTGAAATTGAACCTACCACGCATTCCTGTTTTTAACAGGCGAGCGTCCTCTACACCACCGAGGCCGGTACATCATAGTAGGATAGGATAAGATTTTTTATTTTATTCCTTAGAACAATTCCAGCTCAAGCTCAATAAACTTTGAGCTGCACCCTACTCGTCTAAAACTTTAGCAAAAGAGCAAGTAAGAGAGATTAGGAATTAAGATAAGGAAAGTACAAAGTCCCTAAGAAAGGAATTCTATTTTGGTTTCAGCCCGGGTTTCGAGTGATAGCAACAGGCACCATTCTGGACGCCAATCAAACCGCGGAGGTCACCAAGAAGCTCAAACTGACCGGAGTTCCCATGAAGATCTACAAGAAGACAGCGTTCATCAAGGACATGTTCAATTCGACCCTGGAGGTGGCCAAATTTGAGGGCGCCAAAATTCGGACCGTGTCGGGGATTCGAGGCCAGATTAAGAAGGCCCTGAATAAACCCCAAGGGGCGTTCCGAGCCACGTTCGAAGATAAGATTATGCTGAGTGGTAAGTTTCTGAATAGGAAGATTTTTTTTTTTAGGTTTGACAGAGGGAATTGTAACTGCTAAGGTCTTATCGTCCCGAAATCGAAGAGAAAAGGAAGACAGGATAGGAGAATATTCCGAGAACGAACATTATCCGTTGAGGATAAAATCCGCCCCGAGCGAGAATCGAATTGGCTAAGCGCTTACTTGGCAGACGCCCTGCCAACCAAGCTAATTGGGCTGGCAAAAACTTGGAACTTGATTTGATCCTTCGAAATGGGGAAAAAACTTCAACACACACCTATGTTTGTCTCAAATTTAACTGAAATTCTTTATCAATTTCCTTCTGTTTCCCCAGATATCGTGTTCTGTCGTACCTGGTACAAGGTGGACATTCCCAAGCTGTACAACCCCGTCACTTCACTGCTCCTACCCCCGGAACAGAAGGATAGCTGGACTGGAATGAAGACCACGGGACAGTTGAAACGAGAGAGGGGTCTGCATAACGACCCGCAGTTCGATAGCATGTACACGGTAAGTAAAGTGAAGAGGACTGGTGTGTACAGCACACGAGTTTCTATTACGTTAAGAAAGGCCAAAGGGAAAACTTCTTTAGGGCTATTTTCCAACCCATTTTTCACAAAACTAAGAAACCTAAGACCGCGTTTTTAGTGATAGGGGTTTTACACTCCATTTGCGCGAAAAGCTACCCACTTACTCACATACTGAGGACGTCACATTAACCTAACACAGCTGGGAAAAGCCAACAGCACAAAAATTTTAAGTTCGATCAGCCCAAACTGGGGGCCCCGCGCCTTTGAAACTGCCCCGGGCCCCGCGGGGGGCTAATCCGGCCCTGAGCACGGGGTTGCCCAGATGGTCACTCATCCGGATACCTACCATTCACAACGTTGCTTAACTTCAGTGATCCATTGGAAAGGGGTGCATTCAACGTTTTTTTTTATTCTTTTTCAACCAAAGGTTCAATTTTTGATGGTCACTCATCCGGATACCTACCATTCACAACGTTGCTTAACTTCAGTGATCCATTGGAAAGGGGTGCATTCAACGTTTTTTTTTTTTTTCTTTTTCAACAAAAGGTTCAATTTTCATTTTATTTCTTGTATTAATTAAATTTTATTTTCTATTCCAGCCCATTGTAAGAAAACCGAAAACAATGACTAAGTTGAAAATACCCAAGGCTCTACAGAAGGAGTTGCCTTATCATATGAAACCCAAGTACAAGAGCAAGGAGACTCCCAAACCTCAGAGAGTAGCAGTGATCCATAGCGAACGCGAACAGAAGGTAAGACCTAACTCACTGTATTGAAAAATCTGTCAACCTATCACTGGCTGGCTTATTTATTTGTTTGTTTTAATAAATAAAGTCTGGCTGGAGGACGTTAAACAGGGAGTAGACCAGCTCAGTCTGGCTGGGGAACTTTAAACAGGGAGGATACCAGCCTGAAATTTCCCTTGCTAAAGATATAGCAAAGCTTGAGTGCGAAGGGTTACAGAAGGAGTTGCCTTATCATATGAAACCCAAGTACAAGAGCAAGGAGACTCCCAAACCTCAGAGAGTAGCAGTGATCCATAGCGATCGCGAACAGAAGGTAAGACCTAACTCACTCTATTGAAAAATCTGTCAACCTATCACTGGCTGGCTTATTTATTCGTTTGTTTTAATAAATAAAGTCTGGCTGGGGGACGTTAAACAGGGAGTAGACCAGCTCAGTCTGGCTAGGGAACTTTAAACAGGGAGGATACCAGCCTGAAATTTCCCTTGCTAAAGATATAGCAAAGTTCGAGTGCGAAGGGCACCCACTCGTAAAATTTGTAGCCAAAACCAACTATCAGCCCAAATCAATCATCAATCACCCTAGTTAGGGCTGATTGAGAGGCTGACCAAAAAGGCCGACCCCGTCTGCACACGGGAAAAGGCGAAGAAAAAGAATAAGAATTTTTTTTTTTTTTTTTTTCAGGTTGCTTCCCTGATGAAAATGCTTCGCAATCACCCTAGTTAGGGCTGATTGAGAGGCTGACCAAAAAGGCCGACCCCGTCTGCACACGGGAAAAGGCGAAGAAAAAGAATAAGAAAATCTATGTATAACTTTTATTTTTTTGTTTTTCAGGTTGCTTCCCTGATGAAAATGCTTCGTACCAACTACTCGGAGAAGAATTCCAAGGAGAAGCAAGCCATGAAGGCAAGAATGGTGGCGCTCAAACTGAGAGCTAAGGCTGCGGAGGAGGCTAAACAACAGAGGCAGAGGGTGATGAAGAAGGACATCTTCAGGACTCTGAGTAAACTGGATGCCAAGGCTGAGAAAAGGAAAGCTAAAGGACACTGATACATATCATGGATTTCACAGATATTCGGAGAAAATACACCTTGTTTTTCAGGTTTGATTGAGGGAACTGAAGTCTTGCCTTCCCGAAATACATAGAAGAGATAGGAGAAAGCTAGCCGTTCAGAGAATAAACCTTATCTGTTTACGGGCGGAATTTATTGATGGGTGACGTGCTTATTACGCACGTCACCCATCCATATGGTAACCACGTGCAACGTTGGTCAACTTAAGTGAACCATCGGGAATCACGGTAAACATGTTGACCAACTTATTTTTGATACAAAAGAAATACATGAAGCTTGTTGTTTTTTAACATGATTATAAATAAATTATTTATTTATTCTCTAAATTTTGTTAATACATTAATCTAAATTTCAGAGAGAAAGAGAGGGAGGGGGAGAGAGGGAGAGAGAGAGAAAAGAGGGAGGGAAAAAGAAAAAGAGAGAAATATAGTTTGTCTTTTTATAAAATAAAAGTAGGTACAAAAAAGGTAAATGAATTAATAATAATTATTTGAATTTGAATTTGAATTTATTTATTTTAAAGTGCATACAATACAGGTAATTGACAAAGTATAATGGCAACACCCTATTACATTATAGACACTATGACAAAGTATAATGGCAACACCCTATTACATTATAGACACTACACCCTATTACATTATAGACACTACACCCTATTACATTATAGACACTAGATTATGTACATCATATGAGCAAAAAAAGGAAAAAGAAATTGTAATGATTTCAAAAAATACACCCAAGCAAAATAATAAATCAACATCCGGATATACAAGACTTTGTTGAAAATAAAAACTAAGTTCTTTACAAGCTTTTTTACACGCCTAATTATTTTACAAAAGACCGAAAAACATTGCTCACCCTTTTTTTTTTAGCTAATTTTCTTTTAGGATGAGCTATTATTTTTTTGTTTCCCATTTGTAACTTCCATATTATATTCAAATTAAAGGGGAAAAATATAACAAATTCACTGTCTTAAATCTCCAATCCTCATTTTATGGAGACAGAAAAAAAGAATATTTTAATAACTTTTATGAAATAAAAGTATTCGAATATTTGCACACAGGAATTGAATATAGTATTTACAAAATAAATATAAAATCGCTAAAGAAAACCCATAGGTGTGGGTTTCATATAATTTCTGTAAATAGAAAATCTGACCATTTACAACTCGAAATTAAGTTTTTAAGGGATTTTTTTTTATATATATATAAACGAGACTAACAATAAGTCGCTTATCAATAAATAAAAAGAAACTTCCCTCAGGAATACAAAATTAATAAAAACATTAAAACTATACAATCAATATATCTTTCACCAAATCTTCTCTTAACTTCTCAAACTCGCAATCATAGGACATTTTGTTCAGCACAGCTACATAATTCTCAACGGACTCACCCTCCTGTTGATCTCTTGTAAAGAACTTATGTCTAACATAAGTTAGATTCTTTTTCGGAACAAAATGATCAGTGAGCTTGGAAATGACTTCTTCTAACTGCAAAGACTTATTGTCTAGCTTCAATCAATATATCTTTCACCAAATCTTCTCTTAACTTCTCAAACTCGCAATCATAGGACATTTTGTTCAGCACAGCTACATAATTCTCAACGGACTCACCCTCCTGTTGATCTCTTGTAAAGAACTTATGTCTAACATAAGTTAGATTCTTTTTCGGAACAAAATGATCAGTGAGCTTGGAAATGACTTCTTCTAACTGCAAAGACTTATTGTCTAGCTTCAATCAATATATCTTTCACCAAATCTTCTCTTAACTTCTCAAACTCGCAATCATAGGACATTTTGTTCAGCACAGCTACATAATTCTCAACGGACTCACCCTCCTGTTGATCTCTTGTAAAGAACTTATGTCTAACATAAGTTAGATTCTTTTTCGGAACAAAATGATCAGTGAGCTTGGAAATGACTTCTTCTAACTGCAAAGACTTATTGTCTAGCTTCAATCAATATATCTTTCACCAAATCTTCTCTTAACTTCTCAAACTCGCAATCATAGGACATTTTGTTCAGCACAGCTACATAATTCTCAACGGACTCACCCTCCTGTTGATCTCTTGTAAAGAACTTATGTCTAACATAAGTTAGATTCTTTTTCGGAACAAAATGATCAGTGAGCTTGGAAATGACTTCTTCTAACTGCAAAGACTTATTGTCTAGCTTCAATCAATATATCTTTCACCAAATCTTCTCTTAACTTCTCAAACTCGCAATCATAGGACATTTTGTTCAGCACAGCTACATAATTCTCAACGGATTCACCCTCCTGTTGATCTCTTGTAAAGAACTTATGTCTAACATAAGTTAGATTCTTTTTCGGAACAAAATGATCAGTGAGCTTGGAAATGACTTCTTCTAACTGCAAAGACTTATTGTCTAGCTTCAATCAATATATCTTTCACCAAATCTTCTCTTAACTTCTCAAACTCGCAATCATAGGACATTTTGTTCAGCACAGCTACATAATTCTCAACGGATTCACCCTCCTGTTGATCTCTTGTAAAGAACTTATGTCTAACATAAGTTAGATTCTTTTTCGGAACGAAATGATCAGTGAACTTGGAAATGACTTCTTCTAACTGCAAAGACTTATTGTCTAGCTTATCATTTAAGCCAAAAGAATTGAAGATATGCAGACACTCCTCTCCTATCAGATGAAGGAACATAGCTACCTGCTTTTCCGGCGCGGTGTTATCATGGCCGTTTGCTCGTAAAAATATTGTAAACCGTTGCAACCATAGCTTCCAAGCATCCGCCGCATCTCCATCCCCATTGACAAGCAGAGGAGGTAAAGCTTTCACTTCTGACACCATGTTGAGTTGGAGTTCTAATGTAGTAAGAAAAGATCACTTTGAAAATAGAACATTGGAACGAATTTATTTTGTGTAGACTCACCAGAGTGAAAACCAAGACTGAGGATTGAATCAATTCACTCTAGCCAATATTGGATATTGGAAAACCGAAATACACTGGTTCGAAACCACCATCATACACAACAGCGCCCTACTCGTCTAAAACTTTAGCAAAAGAGCAAGTAAGAGAGATTAGGAATCAAGATAAGGAAAGTACAAAGTCCCTAAGAAAGGAATTCTATTTTGGTTTCAGCCCGGATTTCGAGTGATAGCAACAGGCACCATTCTGGACGCCAATCAAACCACCGAGGTGACCAAGAAGCCGGGAGAGGGACATTGGGAGGGAGGATGGGGGCGGGGTAGGTAGGTTGCATCATAGGGTGTATAGGTCCTACATAGCCAGGCGGCATCATCATAGGTTGTCCATACGGGGGGATCATGTACCCCGGAGGTTGCTGGGTGGCTAGCTCACTGTACTCGTCTTCCAGTCCAGGGGGTGGGGGTTCGACGCGCTGTTGGCGTGGGTCTCGACTGACCTTGATCTCTGGAGGGGCAGGTGGGGGTGGCAGGGGTTCTTCACTAGGAGGCATAGGAGGAATACTCTCGGCGGGGGTGGAGGAGGTGGCGGTTTTCTCCTTAATGGTAGCGAGGATTTGATGGAGGTTGGGTGGCAGAGAGACGTCGATATCCGTGCTGGGAGGGGGTTGAGGAGGAGTGAGAGAGCCTGAGGGACTGTACGCTTCATCCCCGGGATTCTTCGCTTCCTGTAAAATAAAATTGAAACATTACTAGTTACAATCAAAGTACCTACCTCAAAACCAATTGGTTATTGAATCTAAAATTCGGACCATCCCTTAAAAGACCCACCAAATCTAATACTTACCTAACTTTCGACTCACTTTAGTGAGATTGAAACAACCATTCGACTTGAAAATTGGCATGCACGATTGCACATGTAATGTATTTTGGGTGATAAAAGGGAGAAATTTCATTCTAAAACTAATGAAAAGCTTTCTTCTTTTCTTCAAAATTTTAAAGGGACAAATTTAATTTTAAAACTAATGAAAGCCTTTTTTTCCTTCAAATTTTAATATCTTTATTAAATATTTCCTCTTTTCGCTTTAAATCTCAAGAAGAAGAACTTACCTTATCCTCAACATCCACCGCACTACTGAACACAGTAGACGCTATGGACTGAATTTCCTTCTCTCGGTCCGCTATCTTCCTATTCAGCTCTTCCAGCGTCTTGGCGATCTCCGTACCACCGAAGCGAATACAATAGTCCGTCCCTTATACCTTTTATTATTAGTAATAATAAAGGAAGGACGGACTGGTGTGATATTTTCTTCTTCTCCATCTCAACATTACTTACAGTACCTTTACATGCTATTGAATATACAATTATACATGCCTCTTTTATTTAACTACATGATTTTAATATTTTTCTTCACTAACCCATTTCTTCCCATCAGGAATGCCCAAAGTGATGGGTGTACTCACTCATCTAGACATGCTGAAGAACAACAAAACTCTCAAGACAACCAAGAAAATGCTCAAGCATCGATTTTGGACCGAGGTATACGCCGGGGCTAAGCTGTTTTATCTGTCTGGAATTGTACATGGCGAATACATGAAGAATGAGGTGAAGAACCTGGGCAGGTTTATAGCGGTGATGAAGTTCCGACCCCTGATATGGCAGACGACACATTCCTATATGCTGGGTAAGTGTGAGATTGGGTGTAACGTTGACGCGAGTTTTCCTCTGTCAAACCTCTTAAAAAAAAAAAAAAATCTCTATCACTAAAAACCTTCTGGCAGTTACCTATACAGTAATGTTAAAGTTATTGAGATTAGTAGGTACCACAGGTAACATGAACTGTTTTTCATTTCAGGCCCGAGTTAAGAAGCATCGTTGGTACGGCAAGATACTCAAGTCAGGTAATCCGGTCATCATGTCCGTGGGGTGGCGTAGGTTTCAAACCCTGCCCATCTATTCCAAGCAGGAGGACAACATGCGTTATCGTATGCTCAAGTATACTCCGCAGCATGTAGCGTGTATGGCACACTTCTGGGGCCCCATAACAAGGTCCGGCACTGGGTTCCTAGCTGTACAAGATGTGGCTAAGAGAGAGGTACGTACATGGCTTACATAGAGAAAACTAAATAGTAATAGTTGTTGTGTTAGCGGCTTTAACTTTCGTCGAATGGTGACGGCAGAATAAAGAAAAATAGTAATAGTGATTTGTTATACTGCTCTTGTAGGATTGAAGAGTCCCTTTACTCCAGTGGTAGGCTGTTATTGTGTCCCTTCTCGCCCATCTGATGAGAGGCATACTGCGGAATGGGCATGCTACGATGCCGGTGAAACACTCTTTTTTTATGTGGTCGAATTCTCAACTTATACTTACATATTCAGGACACACAATTCTATAATTTGATTGGGATTGAAATTGAACCTACCACGCATTCCTGTTTTTAACAGGCGAGCGTCCTCTACACCACCGAGGCAGGTACATCATAGTAGGACAGGATACTTGAGATTTTTTATTTTATTCCTTAAAACAATTCCAGCTCAAGCTCAATAAACTTTGAGCTGCCCTGAATCTGTGGCGAAACTCACAGTCAAATGTGTATTTATTAACAAGATTTCATACAATTTTGAGCCCACAAGGTCCCTTTCGAGTTCCCCTTTGCACACTAAAGTTATGCGTGAAAAATCAAGTAGAACTGAAAACGTACCGACATAGTTCGCTTGGAAGGTAGCGTACCTGCCTTGTAAAGTGTTTGATAAAATACGTTTAAAATCAAAACTATCTTGGTAAAAACTTACTTGCGAAATTCAGCATTCGTAGTCGTACATTCATATTCGTACACAATTTACACATGTCTTGGAATTATGATACCAGTACTACACTAGACACTAGAGGACATTTTGTGTCCAAGAAACTAAAGATAGGTAAAGAAAGTAAAATATTAAAATCAACTATTGTTATTTAACACACTTGTTACCAGTCACAGATGCCAGAATACATGATTATGAACACTAGGAAAACGCTAAATTTAAAAAAAAAAAAAAAATGGCATAGTATGCTTTTAATGAATTCCTCTAAAACCGGAACCGATTCAAATATCGTCGTTCTAATTATTAACACAAACTATTTTATAAATCAACTTTTGTCTTCCACTTTAGGATTATTTCAAGTGACATCACATTGAGAAGCGACAGTGGATTTCGAGTGGAAACAACACACCTAACTTTAAACACATCCAAAATAAAACCTTCAAGACACACTTTAGTTAGAAACTTTTGTGAAAGAAAGCTCCATAATATACACACAATAGAGAACGTCCCTAACAAAACAAAAGGCGCAAGTTTGGTGTATTACATTCTCGTCATTTATTGGTCATTAAATACTTTAAAATAAATAATTAATGTAGAGATAAATGAATGGATAAAAAATAACATGTGTGTATAAAATTAGTTAAAATCTTTTCCTTAAAAACTAGCAGCTTAAAATCTATCTCACAATGGTTCACTAGAGTAAAATGGTAACAAGTTATGATATATCAGTAGAAAAACGGTAAAATAATGCAATACCAACCAAATGGTCTTTTCCTTGGCATGGACTAGACTCTAGACTGACTAGGGTTTGGGTGAAAGCATTTCACAACCTTTCTTAAGCCCGATATTTACTCTCAACAACATATATCGTAATAATTATGTCTCTTGACAGATGGGAAAAGTAAGTACGTACTACTTTTCTAACTTTTTCAAGAGTTCTTTACAGAGGAGGTCATAGGACAAACAAGTCTTTTATTTCAAGGGTTTATTGCATTGTTTTTTATTTAGGTCTCTAATTTTTGCAGTCCAGTTCGAGAAAAGAAAATTGTCTGAAAATTTCGCATTTTCAACTTTTGTTGCTTTTTAGCTTTTTCCATTTTTCTTTTTCCAGTTTTTTAGCTCGTTGAAAACAAAAGTAGTACGTGTCATTGAACTGCAGAGAGCGCTAGCGTAATAACTTTTGTGGCCGTGGTCACGGTAACGCGGTAACTTGGAAATTTGTAAAGTAATCATTTTATACGAACATTTCAATATTTTCATTTACCTAGTTTTCTTTCTAATTTTCCTTTTCCATGCAATTTTCTTTTGTTTATTGTCCAAAAAGCCTCGAAAAATTCACGACGAAAAGTCATGAGCACGCTTCAGTTTCACTTTTCTTTTATTTTTGGCAATCCACTCTCGTGTGACCTCCATGATATCTTGTTATCTTTACCGATTACCCGCGAAATGTTTGAAAAAAAAGTCTTGTGAAGTTGAAAAGTTGAAACTGGTGAAATACAGGACCTTTTTGTACCAGAATTACCAGGAAAAGAGCTTTAGAAGACAAAAGGAAAGGCCTTATCAAGGACGAGAATCCAGGATTTGTTGATTGGAATGCACATTAACTTTGGTGAACTTAGCACAACATTTCATATTCTTCATTGAGAATTGAGCACATTTTTATTTCATATTCATTGTAAATGCTATTCTTGAATCGCGGGCGCGACACTTAACAGAACCCGTGGTCAATAGAAGGCATCAAGACGATCGAAGAAACTTACTTCTAAATCCTCATCTTCTTCTTCCTCGTCGTCGTCAGAAGAATGGGTGCCCCCTACATCCATGTCCACGGCGGCATGTATAGACTCCAGCAGGTCCAGCGCGCTTATCTTCTGATCTGCAGGACTTTGCTGCTGCGCCTGCTGGGGTGAGGGTTCTGAAAGGTGGGAAAATAAAGGAATTTTTAATTGTGCTGAGCATACTGAAATGCTTGTCACAAATATCGTTCCCCAATAATAAAATTACACCTAGATAAATTTTATGACTTGTCTTGGACTCGAACCACCAACCTCCAGATCCAAAGTCCAACGCGTTATCCACTGCACCACTGAGGTTGGTGAAAGAAGATGGCAAAATAAGTAGCATGTTACATGTTGTTTTCAAATGTCGGGAACTTGACCATTAGGAATTTTTAATTGTGTTAAGCATAAATTCTTGTCACAAAAGTCGTTCCCCGCCTTATATACTACGCTAATTTTTATGACTTGACTTGGACTCGAACCACCAACCTCCAGATTCAAAGTCCACCGTGCTAACCACTGCACCACTGAGGTTGGTTCGTAACTTGGCCATTAGGTCATTCTAACAATCTAAATTCTAAACCATAGGAAGCCCCCTAGTTAGCTTGGTTGGTAACGCGTCTGCCTTGTAAGCGCTGGGCCGCGGGTTCGATTTCCACCCGGGGGTGATTCTATCCTGAACACATAAGGTTCGTTCTTGGAACTTTAATTGTGTCAAGAATAAATCCTTGTCACAAATATCGTTCCTCGCTTAATATACTACGCTCAATTGCACGACTTGACTTACCACTACACCACGGAGATTTTTTTCGCAAGGAATCGTCATCTAAACTGCTAATATAATTGAACAATTCGTTCTAAGCTGACAATTTGTTCTAAACTGTCTAAATAAAGCACTACTTTTACTTATCTAACTTACCAGGAGCGGCAGGGCTGGACTGTGGGGGCCTCTTTGGTAGCGAGTAGGTAGCCAGGGGCGGGGTAGAGATCTGAGAGGGAGGGGCCAGGGGGGTTTCGAAAGCTTCGTTGACAAGGTGGGCAGGGGGGCGGCGATTTTCACGGCGTGGGTATTTGCTCGGAGGGAGGGGAGGTGAAGGGGTAACTGCTGGGGCGACATCTGATGGAGGTAAGAACATTGGGTTGTTAAAGTGGAGGGTTCCAAAATAAGAGCCCGGTTTTTTTCCCCCCAGAGCACATTTTTTTACATCCATGCTAAGGTAGAAACAAAAAAGTTTGGTCAGAAAATTTCCGGAAATTGTGTATGTAGGTAGTAGGTACATTTTTTAGCACTTGCAGGTCTTCAAATTGAGTCACCAACTCTGTACTACATCATCAAACCTTCCAATACAAAGACCTTTGGAAATCTTCAGAAAATAACCGGTACTCTGACAATTAAAGAAAGGTGTAAAACTATACAGGAAATTATAATTTCTATACAACTGGTATTATTTATGTACATGTGCCACATTGACTGTCCATCTGCCTTAAGGCACGTTCCCACTTGTTCGGAAATAAATCGTCATGTGTAGTGGGAACACACTCATTTAAATTACATTGCCCATAGGACATTAGGACAAAAATCATGTGAAACTCACGACAAGTGGGAACGGCCTTTGGTGGTTTAGTCTTTCTCACGACCCACCTTAAAACTATACAGGAAATTATAATTTCTATACAACTGGTATTATTTATGTACATGTGCCACATTGACTGTCCATCTGCCTTAAGGCACATTTCCACTTGTTCGGAAATAAATCGTGTCGTGTGTAGTGGGAACACACTCATTTAAATTACATTGCCTATAGGACATTAGGACAAAAATCGTGTGAAACTCACGACAAGTGGGAACGGCCTTTGGTGGTGTCTTTCTCACGACCCACCCTTGTGTTCACATTTTTAGGCAAAAAAGAAGCATTAGCTTAAGTTTTTTTATGATAACAACCCCATTTGATTGTATTGTACTACATTTGACAAAAAAAAAACCCCGTTTCTGGAAAATTTGGATCGATTGCAATTATTATTATTATTATTAACAAGTTTCCATTTATTTTTGATCGATAAAAAACTCAGAACATACATTTTTTTTTATAAATGGTATACCCATCCGTATAAGCAGAGCTTGTGCCACGGATGGGGATTGCAATACTTTCTCATTATGTACTAGTACGGTTTCGCTATACTTTAGTAATAGAAAGTAAAAAAGTTTGAGTAAAAACCTTCAACACAACACAAAAGGATGGGTCTTGATTTTAGAGAGAGTCAGAAAAACCAAGTGGGCTCCTACATTATTTTGAAGTAAGTGAAGTGACCAGGGCCAAAGTTTAGTGACAACCAGGGCCAAGTTTTAATCTTTCCAGTGTCGCCTCTCGAGCTTTCTCAACTCCAAGCTTTTACAATATCTCTAACCGTTTAGTCGGTATAGCTGAAAACCGCCAAAAAACGGTCAAAAACCACCAAAAAGCGGTCAAAAACCGCCAACCGTTGCACCGATCTTAACCAAAAGTTTCGTGTCGCATCCTTGTCACATTTGACATCTACATTCTACATACCAAATTTCAAGTCTCTAGCTCTTACCGTTCTCGAGGTATTTTGTACAAAAGACACACACACGGACCAATGGCTGAAACTTTGGATTTAGGCTCTAGGGACCTCAATACGTGTTTTGGCACTAAAAACTGACCATCGAAATTTTGACCCGATTACATTACTTTCCTTCCTATAAAAGGATGGCCAGGTCATATGCTATTTTCTAATTTTCCCGAGAACATGAGTTACCTGAGGTCGGAAGAAAGTCATATCTACATACCTGAGGTATGGGCGCATGACTGGCGAGCGGCATAATGTAGAAATCCTTGATCGTAGTCGACGCATTGCCCACCACAGCCATTCTATTCTTTGAGTTGCAGAAACGCACTCTATCCACTAGTAGAGGAACTATAGTAATATGTATCACCTGTTATTACTAAACTTTAACTCCAATTATCTCAAAATCAGGTAAGTATGTGTGGCTTAGTCCGTTCTTCCTCTTGACTCCTAAAATGTAAAAAGGATTGCCAGGTCATATGCTAAGTATTTTCTAATATTCCCGAGAACATGAGTTACCTGAGGTAGGAAGAAAGTCATATCTACATACCTGAGGTATGGGCGCATGACTGGCAAGCGGCATAATGTAGAAATCCTTGATCGTAGTCGACGCATTGCCCACCACAGCCATTCTATTCTTCGAGTTCAGATAACTATACAGACTCATATACGCGCCTCGCTCTGTGGTATCGAATCGAATCACCGATATCGACTTATCGGGCAACTTCTTGATCTTGTTCAAATAGTCGAACGCTGTCGAGGGGGAGATTCGACCCACGCATTCGATACAGTTGGGCAAATCCTCCATGAGATCTTCGCAGTCGCCGGACACCTGAGGAATAACGGTGTTCAAATAGTCGAACGCTGTCGAGGGGGAGATTCGACCCACGCATTCGATACAGTTGGGCAAATCCTCCATGAGATCTTCGCAGTCTCCGGACACCTGAGGAATAACGTGGGTTCGAAACATGGTTAGTACAAATTGAATCCTGAATCTGTGGCGAAACTCACAGTCAAATGTGTATTTATTAACAAGATTTCATACAATTTTGAGCCCACAAGGTCCCTTTCGAGTTTCACTTTGCACACTAAAGTTATGCGTGAAAAATCAAGTAGAATTGAAAACGTACTGACATAGTTCGCTTGGAAGGTAGCGTACCTGCCTTGTAAGAGCTAGGTAGCGAGTTCGATTCCCGCCCGGAGCGAACTCTTTCCCACATTTTTTTTTTTTTTTTTTTTTTTTTTTTTTTTTTTTTTTTTTTTTTTTTTTTTTAATACGAAATTTTTCCGTAGAAAATATCAGCTTCTTACAGGAGCTTAGAAAATCTATTTCCTTACCTCATGTGCCGAAGCTTTGAACTTGGTGACTTCGGTCATGAAGAGGAATCCCTCCCAGCACTGTCCCGGGATATCCTCAGGCGGTGGCGTATCTATGTTCACCGTAGAGGTCGGCTCTCTATCTGACTGATCCGATTCGTCTCTACTCTCCTGGGTGGGGGGTGGGGTCTCCTCTATCACAGGAGGGAGCGGTAAGGGATCGTCCATGATGATACGAACCTGGAATTGAAATTGAAAGAAATCGTAAAGTTAAATCTGATAGTTGCCAGCCTAGTTAGAAGGTAGCGCGTCTGCCTTCGATTCCCGCCCCGGGCCGAATTTTATCCTGTATCCTGAACAGATAAAGTTCGTTCTCGGAAAGGCTGACTTTCTCCTATCCTGTCTTCCTTCTCTCTTCGATTTTGGGACCATAAGACTTTAGCAGTTACAGTTCCCTCTTCCCTCTATCAATAGATAAATTTAAATGGCCGGGAGGTTCTGGGTTAGGGGTGCACTCAGCTTCGTGAAAACTACTGAATAGCTACTTAACTCGAGTAGCGACCCGTGGCGGCATTGCCAATGTAAAAAGACTAGTGAAAAATGGGTACTGATTCCAAAGGAGGCACTTAGTTAATGCTATGATATCCACAAAAGTGAAAAGGCTTTTCCTTAAGTACCACAGCTTAAGTTCATAATGGAGCAGTTGCAAATGGGTAAAAATTATTAATAAATGGTTAATTCCTACGTAAAAGGTAGTGAAACATCCAAATCTGAGGTCAAAACTCCAAAAAAATAACTGTAAAAGGTCGAAAATTCAAATTTCATTTTCCGTTTTAATGAATGAGTTCAAAGATGTGTGACGTCAGACTTCAGGCAGTTGTCTCGCTAGGTAGCGCCAGTATGCAAGCGCGCTTGCGGAGCAGCAAAAAGAAATGCGCAGAAACGTATGCGCACAAACACATTAATGTGTTGCCTGCGAGGGAGCTTTGCTCGGGACATTTGATGTGACGTTATCGCCTACGGGAGCGTATGCCGTGTTCACGATTTACCGATATTTTTTAAATCGATTTTTTTCGGGATCTAGAAGTCGTAGGTGAAAAAGAAAAATTCCGTTGGTCCTCATTTTTCCTGCTCTATGACTTTGAAACATCACTCAAGTAAGCGCAACTATTCTATTCCATTCCAATTTGATTTGGAAACATAACATACCTCATTAGGGTCCTTCTGCGGGGGTTTCTCCTCTCCGGATCCCGGGGACAGTTTAGTCTCAAACAGTCCCGAGTCTTTGGTACTCGAGGAAGCCTCATCCGACTTCCTGTCTCTCTCCTTCTCCTTGTGATCCTTATCTCTGTCCTTGTCTTTATCCTTCTCCTTATGATGGGACGAATGTTTCTTGTGGCGAGAGTGAGAGCGAGAGCTATGTCTGTCTCTGTCTCGACTTGAAGATCGGGACCGTCGCTTCTTGCTTGAACTTGACCTTGAGAGAAAAGGGAGGTAAGGTTTTCGGTTAAAATTTCCCACAAAAATTACTCCAATTTACCATTTTGGGTTGTAAAAGATAACTTTATTTGCTTTTTCCAATAAACCTTGTATAACAGACTTGAAAAAGTAGATAATTAATAATCACAATACTCCATGTCACTACTCGATGAAAGTAGCTAGCTATGAGAGTCGCGATGAAAGTATTATCCTCAAGAAGCTGAGTTCACCCAAAACCCCAAACACAGAGTCGAAAAAATTCGACCCCGCTGGGAATCGAACCCCGGACCTCCAGAGTGCATGCCTAGTGTGATACCCACTCAGCCATGGAGGTTTTTACAGATCCCCAATTTTTTGACTCTAAGTGCATCCAGCTTGTTACATACTACACACATCACGCTGGCGGTATGGCTGAAACACAAGGGGGCAAAACACGATGGATTAGTACAGGAAAAAAAAAGGTAAGTATTTTATCGTAAGAAGTACACTGATGAAAACAAGAAGAGAGAGTAAGAAATGAAGATGTAAATATGGAAAGCCTAGAATCCAAAATAGTTGATTGAAGACTCAGATGGTATGGCCATATGAAGAGAATGTCAGAGGAATGCTTACCAAAGAAAGAAAATGCAGGAAATGAAAATGGAAGGAACAAGACCAAAAGGGAGACCTAGAAGTAGAGATGGGTAATACTGAATACATTCACGATCCGGATCCGCGGATACGGATCGAGCGTCGATCCGATTACTTCAGTGAGTACAAAAGTATTCGAATACTTTTTACTCGTACTACGTACTCATCATAATATCATCGCGTAGGTAGATAGATACTTCAGTATTCAGTAAGTCGCAAGTCGCAAGACCCCAGAGCCCAGAGTTATAAAAAGGTAGGTAGGTACCTAAGGAGAAGGAAATAATTATAAGACTAATAGGTTCAAGAACTCGAGAACAATTATTATGTATTAAAGTTTTTAATGTAAATTCAAAAGAGTAAGTAAGGTTAGTACACTTAGTACCTATAAGGAATAAAATTGTTAGGTATTCTGTTCTAAATTTCTAATCTAACGGCGGTTTTGTTGCGCATACCTACCAACTAGGTCAGCCTAACCAGCTGATGAGGGCTGATCGACTTATCAGCCAGCTTATGGAACAGGGTGAGGTTCTTCACGTCTTTCACGTTGAATTCAATGCTACGATATTTGGACTTGTATTTCATCCCGGTGTCCTTGTTGAAGAGGAGATAGAGCTCTTCTTCTATCTCCGTGCATAACGCTACGACCTGGGAAATGTAAAGATAGGGATTAACCTTACAAAGATGTAAGAAATTTTGTATATGATCGGCCCACAATTTGAGTTTAAACTTGGTTCAAGTTAAACTGTTTGGAAAAAAAAAACTGCACGCCTTAGTCCTTTATGGAACCTTCCTTTCCAAATTTCAATAACCATTTTACAATGCCACCTTTAATCGCTACTCGATTAAAGTAGCTACTCATCCTCACAAGGCTAAAAGTGCACGCGGAACGCCAAGCACAGAGCCGAAAACAAATTCGACCCCGCCGGGAATTGAACCCAGGACCTTCGGCGTGCAATCAGTGTGATACCCACTAGTGTTGGACACTATGAATAAGGCACAGTTGTTGAAAAAAGGCTAGGAAATGAAAAAGTGAAGAAAAATGTCTCCCTTACCTCTGCCTCCGTCATTTTCAAGCTCTCCACATCCTTGACCCGAGCATACAATGTTTCCGACAGCCTCTTCCTCAAATCCTCAGAGTTCCAACTAGCGTCGTCTTCATCAGGCATATCATCATCATCATCCACTGCAGCCACAGACTCCGTGGATTTCCTGCAAAGAGATAAAAGCAAAATCAATAGAAATAGGTAATAAAATGGAGCAGTTGCAAATGGGTAAAAATTATAAATAAATGGTCAATTCCTATGTAAAAAGTTGGGAAACATCCAAATCTGAGGTCAAAACTCCGAAAAAATAACTGTAAAAGGTCGAAAATTCATTTTTTATTTTCCGTTCTAATAAAAGAGTTCAAATATGTGTGACGTCAGACTTTAAGCAGTTGTTTTTTTCGTCCGTTAGGTAGCGCCACTATACAAGCGCGCAGCGCCACTATGCAAGCGCGCTAGCGGAGGAGCAGAAAGAACTGCGCAGAAACGTATGCGCACAAACACACTAATGCGTAGCCTGCAAGGGAGCTTTGCTCGGGACATTTGATGTGACGTCTTCGCCCCAAACACACTAATGCGTAGCCTGCAAGGGAGCTTTGCTCGGGACATTTGATGTGACGTCTTCGCCCACGGGAGCGTATGCCGTGACGTTCACGATTTACCGGTATTTTTTAAATCGATTTATCTCGGGATCTAGAAGTCGTAGAAGAAAAAGAAAAAAAATTTGGTTCTCATGTTTCCTGCTCTATGACTTTGAAACATCACCCAAGTAAGCGCAACTGATCTATTGCTTCAAAACATACTATTAAAGCCCAACTAGGGAAAATTAGTGAAAGTGAGAACCCTGCGACTTAAAATAAAGGCCTAAAAAAAGTCTTACCTGCCCCGTGAAGAATCGCTAGACCGCCTCTTCTTTTCTGCAGCTGCGGTATGCCGTGACGTCAAAGTTGACGATTTACCGGTATTTTTTAAATCGATTTATCTCGGGATCTAGAAGTCGTAGAAGAAAAAGAAAAAAATTTGGTTCTCATTTTTCCTGCTCTATGACTTTGAAACATCACCCAAGTAAGCGCAACTGATCTATTGCTTCAAAACATACTATTAGAGCCCAACTAGGGAATATTAGTGAAAGTAAGTGAGAACCCTGCGACTTAAAATAAAGCCCTAAAAAAAAAGTCTTACCTGCCCCGTGAAGAATCGCTAGACCGCCTCTTCTTTTCTGCAGCTGCGATATTCGAATCCGTGGATTTGCCGCGAGAATCTCTGCGCGCGGCACTTTTCTTAGCGGCTGCGGCCTTCTCACTTTTAGCTGTGACACTAGCTAGGAAGGAGGTGAGAGACTTTACTGGGGTAACGCCCGTGCTATTGGCTGGAAGAGACAAACAGAATTCGAGTTTTTTTTTACTATACTAGGTCATTCCTATTCGAATCCGTGGATTTGCCGCGAGAATCTCTGCGCGCGGCACTTTTCTTAGCGGCTGCGGCCTTCTCACTTTTAGCTGTGACGCTAGCTAGGAATGAGGTGAGAGACTTCACTGGGGTAACGCCCGTGCTATTGGCTGGAAGAGACAAACAGAATTCGAGTTTTTTTTTACTATACTAGGTCATTCGCGCCAATTCCTAGATCAGATTAGGTGGTACACATTTATGTATCTCAGGAATTCCAATAGGTTTTCTACTGAGTTTTGGTCATCTTCTAATGCAGTGTTTCCCAACCTGGGCGATGTAGATTTTCATGGGGGCGATCAATAAAAAGAGCGATAAAGGGGGTGATGGCTATCTAGGGCCAAAAATGTAAGTAGGTTGTCTGTCTTTTTTGCGTTTGGAAATCTTAATCATTAGTATTTATGTTGGGGGGGGGCGATCACAGTTCCGATAATCTGTACAAATTCTGAAAGGGGGCGATCGTAGAGAAAAGGTTGGGAAACACTGTTCTAATGTACAAGTAGGTATAGTTGGTTGGTTTGTTTTAAATGCTAGAAATTGACCAAGTAATTTTTCTTCAGTAGATAGAGTAATAGTGCTTATTTATACTGCTAGAATAGGGCTATAGACTCCATTTACCCCAGCAGTAAAGCCTCTTCCTCAACTTCTCTCTCAGTGCCATCACCTCACTCTCTCTCCCCTTCTCCTTCGCTTTCTCCTTCTCCTTTTCCTTCTCCCTCTCTTTCTCTTTAGCTTTCTCTTTCTCCTGCTGCTCTTCCTCAACTTCTCTCTCAGTGCCATCACCTCACTCTCTCTCCCCTTCTCCTTCGCTTTCTCCTTCTCCTTTTCCTTCTCCCTCTCCTTCTCTTTAGCCTTCTCCTTGTCCTGCTGTCTGCTGTGATCTTCCGAGTGGCGTTTCGGCGCACTACCGCCTGTCGATTCCCGTTTGGGCTCGATTTTCTTGGCGACTTCTTTCTTCACAACCGGTTCTTTCTTGGTCTCCTTCTTCTCTTCTTTCTTCCCAGAGCTGGTTGGTTCTTTAGACACCGGTTTCTTGGTGGGTGTGGGTGTATTGTGGTGGGGAGGTATGATGGTGATCACTTTGGTTGAGGTGGGGGTTGTGGAAGATTTTTGACTGTTCACAGGAAGTTTGACCAGTTGTACGGTTTTGGTGCCCCCGGTGGCTGAAGGGGGGAGTTGTATGATTTTCACACTGGATGTGGAAGTAACAGGGGTACTGGGGCCTGTTGTCTGAGCTGCGCTGTGAGCAGGATTAGGTATGAGGTGTTTGGTGATGAGCTCTTGTTTCAATTTGTCACCACCAGGAGCGCCACCAGGTCTGATCAGCTTGATTGTTTTTGTTTTGCTGCCTTGTCCCTGGGGCGTGCCATCTGTAAAATAAATGAACATAAAAATTGAGACAAATGTCATAATTAAATTTCAAGAAAAGGGTCCTGAATTCAAATATCGACCAACATCTGGGACGTTCCTTCTTGATAGCGTGTACAAAATAGTAAATTCCTGTTGGAAATTCACGTACCTGCTGACTTAACCTGTTTGGTCAGTATAACCGGTTTCATAAGCTCCTTGATCGACTCCTGATTAGCTTTCATCAGCTGCTGATTCAACTTCTGGGAGGGGGTTTGTTTGGGTTTGGGCGCTGGGGATGGTTTGGCCCCCTGGCTGCCGGGTTTGACCTGGTTGTAGAACTGGGAGCTGGGTAGTTTGGAGGGAGCCATGACCTGGTAGGAAGGATTAGCTTGGATCCAGTGACGTACGGATGAAACGGTGGGAGCGTTCATACCTGAGTGGGAGAGAAATGTTTGAAAAATCTTTACTTAATATATAAACTACTTCTTCGATCGTAGGTACTGTGAAGAAGTTGAACTGAATGGAGCAGTTGCATTTGGGTAAAAATATTAATAAAACGTTGATTCTAACGTAAAAAGTTGTGAAAACACCAAATGTGAGGAAAAAACTCCAGAAAATTGTCTTTCAAAGGTCGAAAATTAATTTTTTATTGGGCGTTCTTATGAAAAAGATCAACGGTCGTGACGTCAAGATATAAGAAATGAGCAGAAACGCTTCCCCACAAAACCTTTACACTAAGTCTTAGACTCGTGTGGCCTGTGTTATAGTATGGGCATCCCATAGTAGCGCATGTCGTAATGTCAAGAATCAAGATATGAGATTTACCGATGTTTTTTTTTTTAAATCTCAGTTGAAAGTCCCTCGAATGACCTACTGGTACATACGTTGAAAATCAACGTTAATAATTACATACCTGATAGGATTTTGCCTGTTTTCCGTTCAAACACAATGAGATGTGTGTCTTGCTTGTACGTGCCTATCCTAGCCAGGGACTCTGTCACGTGGGTTTGTATACAGGCATCACTACAGTACATACTGCCCTGTAGTGCATCCAGCTTGTTACATACTACACACATCACGCTGGCGGTATGGCTGAAACACAAGGGGGCAAAACACGATGGATTAGTACAGGGGGGAAAAAAAGTAAGTATTTCATCGTAAGAAGTACACTGATGAAAACAAGAAGAGAGAGTAAGAAATGAAGATGTAAAAATATGGAAAGCCTTAAATCCAAAATAGTTGAATGAAGACTCAGATGGTATGGCTATATGAAGAGAATGTCAGAGGAACGCTTACCAAAGAAAATGCAGGAAATGAAAATGGAAGGAACAAGACCAAAAGGGAGACCTAGAAATCGATACATTGATATCATAAAGTCAGACATGGAAAATAAAACGAGGAGAGTGGGATGACATTGAAAGAAACCGGATATATGATGACAGAATATGCTGGAGACGTTTTGTAAATCGACCCATTCAGAAGATTGATGAAATGACTTACATATTTTTGAGAGGATCATGAGCAGGCTCGGGGCGGGGTTTTCTCGCGGTTGCCGACTTCTTATTGGGCGACCCAGACAGTCCCCCCTTGGTTGAAGATACCCCTGCCTTGCTATTGGTTGATGAGACACCAGATGGCGTGGCTTTGGTAACTGGAGTGCCCCCTGCTTCTCCGCCAGTCTTGAGTTTCTCCTTGCATGGGGGGCACCGCCACTCGATGCCACGCTCCTCCATTGAATTACCTGCGGGGGAGCAGAAAGGGAAGGAGGTTGTTACTGAACTCAAAAGAAAATCTTTACCAGACAAAACAAATAAAAGAAAGACTTGTGTTGAAGAAATGATCTGGAGGAGGAATCTACATTGATGTCCTCGGTGGCGTGAGATACCTGCAATGAGAAAGGAATTGAGAATTCAGTCCTTGTTTTATCCATGCTTAAATTGCTTACATGAAAGGGGAAGAGATTGGGTATTAATAAAATTTATTTTGGGTCTTTACAGGTAAAAATATTGACATACAGTCGAACCTGACCTGTCTTATTGGGAATTCAAGGGACCGGCCGTTTTTTCCCATCCAAAGTTTTTCCCATTTACAAATGAAGGGCCCACGATTTATTCCCCGTTTATATAGGTTTCCCTTTTAGACAGGTTCGACTGTAGTTTGAAATATGGGCTTGATATATTAATTTACCTTTTATTCTCATTGGATTTATTTTGAAGATGGTTTAAAAATAAAAACTTCAACAACGGAGGTCCTATCGTCCCGAAATCGAAAAGAGCAGTACAGGATGGGATAAAGTTAGGTGTTCCGAGAACGAACCTTATCTGTTAAGGATAAAGTTCGCCCCACGTGAGAATCAAACCCGCGACCTAGCGATAACAAGGCAGGTGTGCTAACCTCCAATCTAACTAGGCTGGCTTTTATGGATTTGAGTTGTGAAGATCCAATTGCATTATAAGGTAATCCTATTGTATTGAATAGGGTAATTACCTCAGGCAAAGAAGTGACAGGTTCCAAATGTACCGAGGGGGTGGGGTCAATGGAAGGTTTCGTGGTATCAGGGGAAGGTTTAGACACGGGAACAGAGGGCAGGATGAATCGTGGAGGTGCCGGGGGCGTAACTACGGGGGTCGGAGGGGGTTGCTTGATGGGAGAATCGAACAGTTTGCCCTGTGTCCCCACACCACTGGTCAGGTTGAAGTCCTGAGGGAACAAAGAGGAAATGGCATTCTATTAGGAATGTATTCATTAAACGTATGACATTGCACAGGATTTCTAAAATGGCACATTGCAGGAGTGGAGTTGAAGCGCCAAAAACCTTATAGGCCTCAAGTGGCCCTGGGAGGAGTAAGAATGACCATAAGCTGTGTCCACACATAGTCGTTAGCCGTCGATCGACGGTCGACTGAAAAAAAAAAAGAGAAGTTCTTTAGTATTTTTACTTTCTTTTTACATCGATCGATGGCCGTTGACTATGTGTGGACGCAATTTTAGACATACAAAAATGACAACATTTCTCAAAAGGTAATACAACAGTACAGTATAAAATTTTATTAGAAAGAATAATTAATAGACTCTTAAGTCAAAGGGTCATAGTAGAAGGAAAGTGAGAAAGATCTTTAATAGACTATTATCATTATTTGTAAATTGTATATAATGTGTATTAACAATACGATAAAAATTGAATTGAATTGAATTGACACTGAATGGGGTTGATTCCTGAGGCGTTCTCTACCACCTAACCCTAAGAGCTCTATTGTTAGATTATAACAGTCAAATTCTCAAATCAAATAAATATAAAATAATACGCCTCGGGTGGGATGGAACCCGTGTCCTCCTGTTTACTAGTTGCCCGTAGTTATTTCATCAAAATTGAATGGATTGGATAGGCCTTTTAATTTTACCACCCCTACTATACTGTTGAATGGGGTTGATTCCTGAGGCGTTCTCTACCACCTAACCCTAAGAGCTCTATTGTTAGATTATAACAGTCAAATTCTCAAATCAAAATAAATATAAAATAATACGTCTCGGGTGGGACTGAACCCGTGACCTCCTGTTTACTAGTTGCCCGTAGTTATTTCATCAAAATTGAATGGATTTGATAGGCCTTTTAATTTTACCACCCTTACTATACTGTTTTATTTGATAGCGCTTTAACGACGCTGTATATATAGGTGCTTAGCCTTTCAGTGATGGGACTTTTATTATACTGGCTTCTCTATTTTCTTGAATGACCGTTTCAGCTTTTCAAATACTTCTGAATGGTTACATAACTTGATACCCTGGGCTTTACCAAGGTAAAACCAGGGGAAGAATTCCATAAATTTAAAAAAACACTACGAGGTTCATTACCTTCACTAACACTTTCATGTCACTTTAAACGTATAGAATTAAAACAAAACAAAAAATAATAATACTAAGATGTTTACAACTCGAAAGGCACCTAATTTTTATAAAATTAATGATCAACACTTCAACATTCTAAGATCAACAGTTCAACGAAAAATCCAAGATCCTGGGTCACTTGAAACGTTTTAGTCAACGAGCAACGGTTACGAACAAATGTTTTCCAAACCATTTTAGTGTATTAGACTTTGGATGTCTTTACTCCTGTATACACGCCATTAGACTAACACAACGGCTCATCAATGCGATGTCACTATCAAACTAATTAAATGCACCAAAAAACTAATCATATTTGTTCCTCAGGAGTCATTAGGGTAGCTGTGTTTTCATTACGAAGGTCTGCACAATTCTTCCTTAAGAAAATTAAATGAATAAAATTGAAATATTTAGTGTATTAAATTAAATTTAGATACCTGTACCATAAAATCAAAAACAAACCTACCCACTCAGTCCTCAAAAACCATGTCAACAGCAGAGCAAAATACTGAGATAACACAAGATGACCCAAAGAATCAACTACAATACTTTGAAACAAACCTAAATCCAACTCAACCAAAACTATCGCCTATATTTTTTCTGAAAAATAACAGGGAGAAAACTTACGGGTGTAGTGGTAGAGGGAGCTTTGTTAGCCGAGTAACAGTGGTCAAAATGAATGTTCTGTGTGATATGTGTGCCCTCAGCAATGTGAGTTTCTCCTTCCTTGTTTAGCATGTCTGTTGGAAGAAAAAAAAAATCAAAATACATAGAAACAAACAATATCTAAGTGGGCTTGTGGTGTAGATACCCCAAAACCTAGACAAGGGTTTAAAGACACTTTAACATAAAACAAGCCTCTTTCAAAATAAAGTAAGCTTTACAATAGGTACAATGAATTGAAATAGGTAAGTGTCTTGGGGAGGGTTATTTAGCCATATACTTAGCCTCCATGTTAATAGATAGTTGTATTTGACAATCCATGAGTATTTGCACCTTACTTGAGAGCTGTAAACATACCTAACATGGCAGCTACATTTTCTCCCAGAATCTGACGACCCTTTTCAGACTTGAGTGCTGACTCCAACTTCTGCAACTCCTCCTGGTCCATGTCCAGGAATGGATCGGCAAGTTGGTAATCCCCGGCAGTAGCTGAGGAAAAAATATTGAATTGTTAAATGCATGATAAAGTGACTTGGGAAAATTTGCAAATGAGAAATTTAAGGAAGTAGGTAGGTACTTATGTAACAACAAACAGTGAATGCAGTCTGGCAATCAATGATGCCCACAAGACTGTGTTAATGCAGTCTGGCGGACAGTCTAAACCTGAATGACAGGTATTAAGTATAAGGTAATCCTTTAGATGAGAAATTTAAGGAAGTAGGTAGGTACTTATGTAACAACAAACAGTGAATGCAGTCTGGCAATCAATGATGCCCACAAGACTGTGTAAATGCAGTCTGGCAGACAGTCTAAACCTGAATGACAGGTATTAAGTATAAGGTAATTCTTTAGGGTAGGTATTTTTTATTCTATATAACTCATAACATTAATTTTCATTACCACTAGTTGAAGATGCATGAGCTGCTGAAGTGGATGTACTTGAGCTTTCCGAGGCATCTGTTGGTTCAACTTTGGGATCATCATATGTAGCACTGTCCACACTCACTACACTCAGTCTTGAATTTTGATTTGGTTGACTGGCTGGAATATTAGAAAATGACATGGAAGATATTTTAATTTTCCATAAAAAAGGTAGGTATATCACAATGATAAAGGTAGGTATATCACAATGATATAATCAAGTAACATTACTGAAGATACTAAAAACATACGTAAGTACCCATTTTGTTTTATTTTGTTGCAGATAACAGACATAGCCTGTGGATATGGATTTACTGTGGTGGCAACCAAAAGCAAAGACAAAAACTTGAAACTGTTTGGATGTGGTCTTAATAGTGATTCTCAACTAGGTAAATTGTACATGAGTCACTATTTGGTACTACCCATAGAGCCTACCAACATTAAGTTGTTTTTTAGATCGGAAGAGCGTCGTGTTTTTTTTTTTTTTTTTTTTTTTTTTTTTTTTTTTTCAAATGAATCTTGATTTGATGGATTCATTAGATTCAAATGGAAAAAAAAAAACATTATGAGACTTTTTAAAGCAGTGTCATATATTTTTCAGGGGCCCCTGCTGGAGTTTGCTTGGGGGAGGCACCTGGTTCATTTGTGGATTGAGAGAATAGAATATACCTTGTTTATCCTGCTCGAATGAGACTAAAAAGTCCCTTTACCCCAGCACTCTAAACAAGGTCTCATGTATTTTATGGGTTTAACATAGTACAATACATAATGTTTACAAGAGACCTTGCTTAGTTGTTAAAAAAAAAGAGAGAGAGGAGGGTGGAAGCTCCTAATTATAGACAGGGGGCCCCTAAAGGTCCCTGTAAATCCCTGAATGCTTAACCCCTCCCCTGCACCAGGCACTGCAGAGGCTGTAGACCAGTGGCATAGCGTGGTCCAAAGTCAAGTGTAAAGTGTGTAGGGCACTAATTTCCATCACCATGCACATTACTACATAAGTCATGCACATGCTTCTTCATAAATATTTAAAGTCAATATTTAATGGTATTTGAGTAAATTTTGAGTGTATGGCCGCCATACACGCCCTACATGGACGCTACGCCACTGCTGTAGACTGAGATATAACCCAGTGTTTGGAAGTTGAGTTTTTGATATTTGTTTTGATGACCCCTGAGCTGACTCCCTGAGGCAAAAAAAAATAATAAAGATCCTTTTTTTTCTATGCTTCCCATTCATGATTTCAGGTTACCATGACCCGAGAAAGAAAGGCAACCCTCTCGAGTTAGTCATGTCCTTCGTCCGTATCCCATTACCAGTCAAACACCCGAGTACTCAAATAAAACATCTCGCGACAGGACGTGCTCACACGATTGTTATTACTGATAACGAAGGCGCGTTTACATTCGGAAACAACAGTTTTGGGCAGTGTGGTCGTGGTATTGTCCAAGAGGAAGATTATCAAGGGAAATGGTTCTGCCATAACATTGCGGATTTGGAGGGAGAGAAGATAATGGATGCTGTGTGTGGGCAAGATCATACGTGAGTATCGATTAAAAAGAAAACGTACAATTAAATCCGCCTTGGACATTCAGTAAGTGGGTATTATTTATTTATTTTAACAAAAAAAGAGCTTTTTTTGTTTCCACTTTCGAGGCTGACTGGTTACTTTTGTTCCCGAAGGCTGACGTTGAAAGCACTGACTCTCGGGTGGGGTTGACAATTTTCTTTTAACAATTTTCCGTTTCCGGTTAGATATGAATGTAAATAATGTGCCTTGAAGTAATGGAAAAGCTATTCCGAGGCACAATCCTTCTTGCGTATAAATTTGGACCTACTTGTCCTAGTGTATCTGTTTGCCCCATTCTGCGGTAGTTTTTACGTTCCCCCCTTCAAATTCAATTGTGAGTATCGGAATGTTATTGTCCTGGGTTCGATATTGTCCTTTTGCCGTTGTACAGCGTCGGAACTCAAGTAATTGAAGAAAAAAAATCCTTTTCTCCCTCCCCAGATTATTCCTGACCGAGTCAGGGAAAGTGTATTCTTGTGGATGGGGGGCAGACGGTCAGACAGGGTTAAATTAAGTTCGACTCTTCTTCTTTTCTACTGTTTCTTTATTTATGTTTTTCTTGATTTCTTCTTCTACTCCTCTCTCTTCGTACCATTTCTTTGTGGTTTTCTTGATTTTTCTTCTTCTTCTTTTCTTTCTTCTCCTTTTCTACAATTTCTTTATGTCTTTCTTGATTTTCTTATTCCTCTTTTCCTCCCCTCCGTTCTTCTTCGTTTTCCATTTTCTCCTCATCCCATTCTTCTCCTTTTCCTTCTCATTATTTTTCTCCACCTCATCCTTCTCCATTTTCTCCGTATTTTTCTTCTCCCCCTCTTCCTCTTACTCCTTCTTCTTCTTCTTCTTCTTCTTCTTCTTCTTCTTCTCGTCAGACAGGCTTGGGACATTTGAATAATCAGGAAACTCCATGTTTGGTGCGTGGTGAAATAGAGGGAGAGAGAATTGTCAAACTGTCCAGCGCTGTGGATTGCGTTTTGGCTGTCAGTGGTAAGAAAACTGAGAAATGAAAATCAAATCGTGAAAAAGTCGGCGAAAAATCGTAAAAGTTCCTATGGAACCAAGGCTAACGAGAAATTTTTACTTCATTTCATTAAAATGGGACAAACTCTCAAAAGTTCTAGTGAACTAACGCAGACATACAAAGGGGATCATCGTGGAATTGAAACTTCATCATGAAATATTATTTGTGGTAAAACAGAGCCTTTTCACAACTTTTGTGAATATCACAGCATTACGAAGTGCCTCCTTTCAATCGATTTCCCCATTTCAATCATCTTTTTGGACTGGTAATGCCGCCACTGGTCGCTACTCGATTAAAGTAGCTACTCAGTTGTCCTCATGAGGCTGAGTAAACCCCAAACTCCAAGCACAGAGCCGAAAAAACTTCGAACCCGGGACTTCCGGCGTGCAAGCCTAGTGTGATACCCACTCTAGAGTATGTCCCTTTCCATCCAAAACGTGAGTATCGGAATGTTATTGTCCTGGGTTCGATATTGTCCTTTTGCCGTTGTACAGCGTCGGAACTCAAGTAATTGAAGAAAAAAAAATCCTTTTCTCCCTCCCCAGATTATTCCTGACCGAGTCAGGGAAAGTGTATTCTTGTGGATGGGGGGCAGACGGTCAGACAGGCTTGGGACATTTGAATAATCAGGAAACTCCATGTTTGGTGCGTGGTGAAATAGAGGGAGAGAGAATTGTCAAACTGTCTAGCGCTGTGGATTGCGTTTTGGCTGTCAGTGGTAAGAAAACTAAGGAATGAAAATCAAATCGTGAAAAAGTCGGCGAAAAATCGTAAAAGTTCCTATGGAGCCAAGGCTAACGAGAAATTTTTACTTCATTTCATTAAAATGGGACAAACTTTCAAAAGTTCTAGTGAACTAACGCAGACATACAAAGGGGAAAATCGTGGAATTGAAACTTCATCATGAAACATTATTTGTGGTAAAGCAGAGCCTTTTCACAACTTTTGTGAATATCACAGCATTACGAAGTGCCTCCTTTCAATCGATTTCCCTATTTCAATCATCTTTTTACACTGGTAATGCCGCCACTGGTCGCTACTCGATTAAAGTAGCTACTCAGTTGTCCTCATGAGGCTGAGTAAACCCCAAACTCCAAGCATGGAGCCGAAAAAACTTAGAACCCAGGACCTCCGGCGTGCAAGCCTAGTGTGATACCCACTCTAGAGTATGTCCCTTTCCATCCTAAAGCACCATCTCATTTTGAAACCCTCTTCTCTTCCCCTGCAGATAAGGGAGACGTGTTTGGTTGGGGTAACTCAGAGTACGGGCAAATATCAGAGTCAGAAATGCAGATCAGTACACCGCGGGTTCTGTCGCAATGCAAGGGTGTGTCTCGTATTGTAGATGTGGCATCTGGGGGTTCCGCCTGTACTATGCTAAACGGTAAGTAAACAACTGAACAGTTGGTAAAAAAAAAAATCTTGCTTGCCATAGCAAGGGTGTGTCTCGTATTGTAGATGTGGCATCTGGGGGTTCCGCCTGTACTATGCTAAACGGTAAGTAAACAACTGAACAGTTGGTTAAAAAAAAAATCTTGCTTGCCATGCAGAAGGTCCCGGGTTCGAATCCCACCATCATTTTTCGATTGCAAATATTTCGAGGGGTTCTCATGTTGACCCAGCGCCTAAATGAGAAGCATTGTACCTTTTCTTGCCCATGTGATGAGAGACATACTACGGGATAGGCATGCTACGACACAAACCACACGAGTCTAAGTTAGCAGTTGTTTCATTGCTACGAAATAAAAACGGCAGGGAAACACACTCATCTAAAAAATAAAAAACAGCCTGGTTTGGTTGGAGATTATCGCGCCTGCCTTCTAAGCGCTAGGTCGCGGGTCCAATTCCTCGGAGCCTGTTTGAAATTGCAAGAAACAAAAAAACTCGTAAATCTTTGATTTTTGATGCGGATATTCAGGCAATATCGCTCCGAGAAAAACAGGTTAAGCTTAAATTCTGGGACACCCTGTATATATAAAAAATACTTTGTTGTTTCAGATGAAGGGCTTGTATATTCATGGGGTTATGGACTGTTGGGTCAAGGGCCTAAAGTGTCCCGTAGTATGAAGCCCACTCTAATACCTAGCACTCTGTTCGGGCAACACCAGTTTAATCCCAAGTCTAAAGTTGAGAGTTTGATAGCGGGTAAGAAAGTTATCTTGACTTGGCGGGACGGAGCGCTACCGCGCTCTTTAATAATGCCCGCTACTTATTCTCAGACCGTCAAATAGACCGAAGTCTCTCAGACCACTGTCTGATAGACCCAAGTCTCTCAGACCGCTGTCTGATAGACCTAGCTTTTTCTACCTCACACGTTCTGGGTCTGTCAGGCAGTCTGAGCATGAGTGGTGAGCATAATAGGTCTACCAATATAAATGTATTTTGGTTAAAAGCAATAAAACGCTTTCGTTTAAGCAAAAGTTTGATACTATTGGGTGGTACGGTATTCTGTCTCTTCTCGCCCATCTCATGAGGGATATAGTACGGGCATGCTACGACACAGACCACACGAGCCTAATGTAGCCGTTGTTTCATTGCTACCAAGGAAAAACGGCCATAAAACACTCAGCTTGGGGGGGATGAATTTTTTACAGTCATTGTACCAGAATTACCAGGAAAAGAGCTTTAGAAGACAAAAGGAAAGGCCTTATCAAGGACGAGAATCCAGGATTTGTTGATTGGAATAAATAAATTCCAATTTTCCGTTATCTATAAATCCGTTATCTATAAAAAAGACAGTGTGGTGGAACTTTCCTCCGAGATAATAAAACCCTACAACTCTCATGTGATATAATGAATATTCATCTGAGAACACTTGTTAAAAATTGTAACCTTGTGTGTCAGACCAGCAGAATTCTACCTGTATTTAACCACTCATATAGTACACAATTTTCACAATTTTTAGATGGTAAGTTGAATACCTAACTAGTGTAAAAGAAGGAAGACTAAAAAAAACCAAGGAAATGTAACTGCTAAGGTCTTATCACCCAAAAATGAAAAGAGAAGGAAGACAAGATAGGAAAAAGCCAGCCGTTCCAAGAACAAACATTATCCCATCAGGATTAAATCTGCCCTGGGTTGGGATTGAACCCGTAACCTAGTGCTTACAAGGCAAATGTGCTACTAACTAGGCTGGCAGGCACACATTTACTAACTTTCCGGTTTAAGGGCCTAAAGTGTCCCGTAGTATGAAGCCCACTCTAATACCTAGCACTCTGTTCGGGCAACACCAGTTTAATCCCAAGTCTAAAGTAGAGAGTCTGATAGCGGGTAAGAAAGATACCTAATGTCCGCTACTCATTCTCAGACCGTCTGATAGACCGTTGTCTGACAGACCTAGCTTTTCTACCACACATGTTCTGGGTCTGTCAGACAAAGCATGAGTGGTGGGCATAATAGGTCTTCAAATAAATATGTATTTTATTAAAAGCAATAAAACGCTTTTGTGTATGCAAAAGTTTGATACTATTAGGTGGTACTTATTCCAGTAGTAACACGCTTGCTTGCCATGTAGAAGGTCCAGGGTTCGGCCCTCAGTCGACGAAAAATTGCACTCACATGAAACACTCGGATTGGGAAGGGAATGATTTTTCTTTTTTCTTTTTTTTTTTCCTGTTCAACTCTATTCTATTTTACTATGTGCTATTCTATTTCTATTCTATTCAGGACCGTGTACATTTGGCGCAATCACCAACTTTGGTCACTTGTACATGTGGGGTAAGAATCAGTACGGTCAGCTTGGATTGGGTACTGTTGAGGATCAGCCATTCCCTCTCAAGGTAAAGTCTCTCCTTCCTATATTTGCTATAAGCAATTTAAAATTGAAACTTACACTCTACATGATTCTTACACTCGTATTTATGAACAAGAATGATCGTTCTTAGATCAGTCTCAAGTCAAAATTGACCAATCAAATGCCTTGAGACTATGCTTAGCACGAACTTAAGAGCCAGCATTTTGTTCATAAATATGGGTGTAAGGGTGGGTCAAAATACATCCATATAGCATAGCAACTGTGGAGTAAAAGGTTTTGTCCGGTTGGGCTCCTGGGTCAATAGATTGACGTTTGGGGAGGAAAGATTGGCCAAAGAATTTCCGTTCCATCCGAGATTCGAACTCAGCAACTCCGGATTGAGAATCATCGCTCTTAACCACTCGGCCACAGAGGACAGAGGTGGGAAAAAAACAACATTTATTTTCCCTTTTAATTTTTAGTTGTTTAAGGTCATGCACATTAATGCATGTATATATAGCCAGCCTAGTTAGCTTAGTTGGTAGTGCGTCTGCCTTGTAAGCGCTAGGCCGCGGGTTCGATTTCCGCCCGGGGCGGATTTTATCCTGATGGGATAATGTTCGTTCTCGGAACGGCTGGCTTTTTCCTATCCTGTCTTCCTTCTCTCTTCGATTTCGGGACGATAAGACCATAGCAGTTACAGTTCCCTCTGTCAAACCTCTAAAATAATAATAATAATAATGCATATCCATAAAAGTTACCCAATTTGTTTACTTTTTTCAACATTTATTTGTTTTGTTTCGTATTACAGGTGGCAGTAGGGGGACAAAAATAATAGACACCAACACCAACACTACCACACCACAAACAACACCAACACCAAAAACAGCAACAACTTTCACAGTAGGGACAGATGTAGACAAAGTGTGTTGTGGTGTAGACCATACCGTTGTTCTCAGTAGACACTTTGTAACATAGAATGGAAATCTCCAGATTTACAATAATAACTCCAGCTGTCTACGATAACAGCCGTGCTCTAGTGTTATACAGACAGTTCATCAGTCTAGTAAGTAAAAAAAAAAGGAAAAGGAATTTTAATTGTGTTAAACATATTTAAATGCTTGTCACAAACATCGTTCCCCGATTATTTCACCTAGATAAATTTTATGACATAACTTGGACTCGAACCACCAACCTCCAGATCCAAAGTCCAACGCGTTAACAACTGCACCACTAGAGTTGGTTCAGTCTAGTAAGTACCTTATCTTTTACTGTTTCATGATGGAAAAAGCTGACAACACGTGCGGTCCTAGACAGTCACCCGTTCAGATACCAACCACGCACAACGTTGTTTAGCAATAACAGCATTTCGTGGAATGTGAAAATCCCGAAGTACGGGTTCAATCCTGGGTATTTTTGAAGGGTACATTGCGACCCAAAGTCATTTATGTATACCGTATTGGTTGAATTCGTACTCTTGTTTTCTATCAAGAAAGAAACATCTTGTTCTAAGCTGACAATCTAAATAAGGGCCTGCTATGCACTTGTCTTTTTCTTTTTTCGTCAGCCTTTCGATCAGCCCTAGGGTCATTGCTTTTGGGCGAACATTTGGTTTTGGCCACAATTTTTTACGATTGGATCTCCTTCGCTGTCAACATTGCTATTTCTATAGCAAGGGAAATTTCAGGCTTTTTTTTTTTTTTTTTTTCCAAAACTAATGTCAGTTTGTCAGCCCAAAGCAATCACCCCAGGGCTGATTAAGAGGCTGCCGAAAAACGTCGACCCCTTCCGAGCACAGAAGAAGAAGATTAAAAGGAAGAAAAGTGACCGTAAAAGGAATTTTAATGGCGTTAAACATGAAAGTTTGTCACTTGCAAATATCGTTCCCCGGTTAATACTCGTACACACACACCTCAATAAATTTTATGGTCTTGACTTGGAATCAAACCCTCAACTTCCAATATTAAAAGCTTCCTCACAAGATTAAAAGGGAATTCCTTATCTCCCATCAGTACACTTCGCTTAATTTTATGTATTGACTTGGTGATCTGAACCACCAACCTCCTCACCAAAGTCCACCGCGCTAACCACTACACCAGTGACAGTGGTTGAAATGCAGCAGTAGTTCGTGGATATGCGACCAGCATTTCTTTCTCAACAACTAGGTACTCTACTCATAGGTGGATTTCACATCTAGACTACAGCTTGTAGTATACGGCAGTTTTCATGTTGATGGCTACATAGTCTTATGGGCATGTTCACACTTAATTTTAAAGTTCAAGTGTGAACAGGCCCATAAGACTATGCAGCCATCAACATGAAAACTGCCGTATACTACAAGGATATCCGATGTTCACAGGCAGTCTCATTGCACGGGCTTCCGATCTCCCATGAGAAGTTTTTTCGAGTCACATCCATAATTCGATGGATTGTGCCCATAGATGAGATGATCACGACTTAACTTTGTTTCCGCGCTTACTTGATTGACGTAACGGACATACCGCCCTATCGTGTAGATCTGACGTT